>NC_051064.1:2650000-2950000 GCF_004664715.2 Peromyscus leucopus | reverse complement strand
ATGGCTAAGTAGATAAATCTCCAGCATCCACTAAAGGCCAGGAGGGCATGGTAACCTGTCAGCAGTTCAAGAACTTGTGAAGTAGAGATTGGTAATCCCAGAGCAGGATTGTGACTAGACTAGCCAAATTGGTGATCTCTGGGTTCAAATGGGAGGCTGAGAGTGAAGGAGAAAAGCACCCAAAGTAAATCTTTGTTATGAACATTCAAAGACACATACACATACACATTTTATATGGTGACATATGAACACCAAACATGAAAAATTTGAAATAAATATAAGTAGTGATGGTATTTTATCAATTGCATTTGTTACACATCCAAAAAACTATAATTATATTCAAGAATAAAACATAATAAAATAAAAATAATAGCAATAGTATTTTGTTGACTTAAAATTATACTAAATAAAATATGACATTGAATGCTTACAAAACAACTGAATATTCTTTATTTAATACTGTCTTCTATTTTCACTCACAGGAGCCTCTTGTATTAGTTACTTTTCTTTCCTTTGATACTGAGGCCAAAAGTGACTTATGGAAGAAATAGTTTATTTTGGCTTACTATACCAAGGGAAAAGAGTTCATAGTCGTCAGCAAGCATCACAGCAAGCATGGCTGCAGCATGAAGCAAAAAGTCACATCTCCAGCCTCAAACACAAGGCAGAGAGGCAGCAAACTGAAAATGGGCATAGGCTACCAACTCAATCCTATCCCTAGTGACTTACTTCCTCCAGCAAGCTTCCACCTCCAAAGAATCTACAACCTTCTCAAGCAGGTAGTAAACCTGGGACCAAGTGTGCAATATGTGATCCTATGGGGCATTGCTTCTTCAGTCAATCACCCCGCTCTTTTTGAGCAATTTCATCATTGTTCAGACTCTCATTACATAAAAATTTACCTCCAAAATCTGATGTTTGTGACTCAGGATTCATCAATATATTATTTTTTTAGTAATTTTGATTTACATATATATATATATATATATATATATATATATATATATATACAGCTATTAATGATAAAGGAAGTTACAAATTTGAAAAAGAGCAAGGAGATGTGTTTGAAAAAGTGTATTGGGAAAAAAAGGAGGGAGAAATGATGTAATTATAATTTACCTTGAAAAAAGAAAGACTAATTAAAATATACAGAAAAACAAATCTTCAAAAATGATTAAAAGTTGGTGGAAGTGATGGATCAATCTTACAAACACAAGGAAAGAGTTGGGATCCCCAGACTGCATTTAACAAACCCAGCATAGAGATTAATGCCTCTAATACAAGCCTTTGAGGGTGGGAGTAAGAAACATTCCTTCATTGCTGGTGGGAATGCAAACTTATACAGCCACTTTGGAAATCAGTATGGTGGTTTCTCAGAAAATTGGGAATCAATCTACTTCAAGACACAACGCTACCACTGGGTCACACAAGAGCACTTGCTCAGCTGTGTTCATAGCTACTTTATTCCTAATAGCTAGAAGCTGGAAACAACCTAGATGCCCCCTCAACTGAAAAATAGATAAGGAAATGTGGTATATTTACACAACGGAGTATTACTCAGGGGTAAAAAGAAAATATCATGAAATTTGCAAGCAAATGGATAGAAGTAGAAAAACTCATTCTGAGGGAGGAAACTCAAACCCAGAAAGACAAACACAGTATGTACTACTCATTAAGTGGAAAGTAGAGGTAAAGGGAAGGATAACAGGCTATCATCCACAGCCCTAAAGGAGCAAGGAAGACACTAAGAGGGACACATGGATCACCTTGGGAAGAGAAACTAGATGAGATCTCATGGGTAAACTGAGGGCAGGGGGAAGGGGAGGGGATGGGGAATGGGAACATGAGGAGTTGAGGTGGTTGAGTTGGGGGAGGGATGGAGAGGGAGAGCAACAAAAGAGATATCTTGATAAAGGGGGCCATCATGGGGCTAGGGAGAAACCTAGTGCCAGGGAAACTCCCAGGAATCCACAAGGATGATGCCAGCTAAGATTCTTAGCAATAGTAGAGAGGGTGCCTGATCTGTTCTTCTCCTGTAATCAGATTGGTGACTACCTTAATTGTTATCATAGAACCTTCATCTAGTAGCTAGTGAGAGCAGATGCAGAGATCCACAGCAAAGCACTGGGTTGAGTTATGGGAGTCCAGCTGAAGAGAGGGAGGAGGGATTGTATAAGCAAGGATACTTAAGATTATGATAGGGAAACCCACAGAGACAGCTGACCTGACTTCATGGGAGCTCAGGTGACAGCTAAGGACCTGCACGGGACTGACCTAGGCCCTGCATATGTGGGTGACAGTTATGTAGCTTGGTCTGTTTGTGGAGCCTCTAACATTAGGACTAGGATCTGTCCCTGGCACATGAGCTGGCGTTTTAGAACCGATTCCCAATGGTGGGATGCCTTGCTCAGTCTTGATGTGGTGGGGAGGAGCTTGGTCCTGCCTCAATTTGATATGCCATGCTTTGTTGACCTCCATGCAAGGCCTTACCCTTTCTGAGGAATGAATTCATGGGAGTAAAAAGGAGGTTAGGAGGAGGGTATGGGAGGAGAGGAGTAAGGGGAAACTCTGGTTGCTATGTTAATTAAATAAATGAATAAATAAATAAAGGGAAAAAAGAGACAGCCAGAAACATGAAGCTTATTGTCCAGAAAGACTAGTGGGATGATGAGATTTTGGTTCAGTTTATAGACATATATTTATAGTTTATTGTCTCAATAACATCAATGTTTAATGTGAATCAGCAAATCTACCTCCAGCATCTACACACAAGGACTCACAGGTACACATACTTCACATGCACATGTATAAATTCAGAGAGAGAGAGAGAGAGAGAGAGAGAGAGAGAGATCCAAACTTTGACCATTATAGTTAGCTAGTTAGCATAGTGTAATCCACAGAAAAGGAGAATCTCTTGAGCATATGGGCTGAGGTTTACAATTCAGTGTTTATACCCAAGGCTTGGATTAGTGTTTAGGACATAGTAGAACCTAAGGAAATAGTGAGTAGTCTAGATTCTTCACATAATGACTACTCAAGAGTAATTTCTATATTTCATACTCAGAACTTAGATCAGGCACTTAGTAAGACTTAAGGAAAAAAAATCAGGTTTTCTTGAATTGAGTTACTTTTGTTCAATCAAAAATAATTCATAAGCACATTTGAGCACACACAACATCCTTGTATCACTGCCAATAATTTTTCCCAGATTTCCTGGCTCTGCTCAGACAGGACTACACCATACTGATTCTAGTATAAGGATTTATTAGAGATTATGTTTATTTGATTGACATCCCTCTAGTCCTTCCTACTCCTCATCCACTATTTCCATTTCTTTTAGACTGCCATCTCAGGCTTAGATTCATCGAAATGCCTATATTTCCACTTGATAGATGTGTGGATATTTGTATAATTTTCAATCTCCAATTCATCTGCTTTCTTGCGTTCTTCTTATCTACAACATCCAAAAAGTCTCATGTGATCCACATAAGGCCTAAGGTGGCCACCCAATTTTTATTGAATGCATGGAGTCTTATTACAACAAGGAGTATAAGTAATGCATAACCTATGTCCAGTGTAAAATGAATAAATCAAAGTAACAAATTCATCACATCAAATATCCTTCTTTAATTTGAATATTTAAAATTAATTATTAGCAGTTTAAAAAAATCTATAGCTGTGATCAACTGTAGTCAACATGCTATTCCAAGATATAAAATAAAGCTTTTGAGGTGACTTGTCTATCACCAACTACTCTACTTTTTTCTTCTCTACTGAATATTAAAAGAAAAATTATAAAAACACATTTCATAATCTTCTGCCCTCAAGTATGCTGTGCTGTGGATATCATTCTATATAAATAAAACATTGATGGCCAGTGACCAGACAGGAAGTATAGGCGGGACAAGGAGAGAGGAGAATTGGGGAAACAGGAAGAAGGGGGAGAGACACTGCAGCCACCGCCAGGACAAGCAACATGTAAAGACACCGGTAAGCCACCAGCCATGTGGCAAGGTATACATTTATAGAAATGGGTTAATTTAAGATATAAGAACAGTTAGCAAGAAGCCTACCACGGCCATACAGTTTGTAAGCAATATAAGTCTCTGTGTTTACTTGGTTGGGTCTGAGCGGCTGTGGGACTGGCAGGTGACAAAGATTTGTCCTGACTGTGGGTCAGGCAGGAAAACTCTAGCTACAATGCTGTAAATCACCACCTAATATCACTGAAACTTCTCTGTGCCTGAAACAGTTCTCATAGTCTTGGATGGATTGTCTGAATCACATATAACTCCTACATATAAAGTAGGAGTTAAGGATTTGTGCTTCATTTTTGTAAAAGTCAATTTTCATTTCTTAATTTTCATAGACAATTCACCATATTTCATGGGTGATAAATGACAGATTAGACCAAACATAATCAAGTTCTTTTCTTTTTCTTCTCCTGATATTCTAATATCTAACAAAATATCTGTGCCTACAATGGTGTAGGAAAACAATAATGAACACAAAAGTACCCAGTGAGAGAATCAAGCCTTGTATACCCATACCTATATTGAGGTAAAGTCCATGCTCAGAGCATTCATCTGGGCCATGGAGGCAGAGTATATGTAACACAATTCCATCTGGAAAGTTTAGTCTCTACTAGCACAGAAGACTACCCACAGCCCAATTTCATCTTTCAGCTGTACACGGTCTGGTTTTCTCTACAAAATGAATTCTCAGTTTCCGTTCCACAAATGCATTTTCTTATCATTCTTATATTGTTCTTTATCTTTGTATTCTTGTGAAATATCCAATCAAATACTTACCCATCTCAAAGAAGAGTTCCCCATTATTGCTTACTTAGTATGGATTGGGAAGAATCAATTAGCTCATTGCCCCAAACTAGTATAATTTCCCTACTCAATTCAATACATTTCACATATTACATAGTTTTATGAAGATCTAGTTCCTTGCATTTCTATGTTCCAGCTGGTGAAAAATCTCATTACAAAGAACCATGTCTGAGTTAATTGTTAGTGTACCTCAGAACCTAAATAATCATCTTTAAAATATAACCTTTTCAATAAATTGTTGACCAATATAAAATTTGATCATTAAATTGTCCCCAAAACTGTTCTGATCGGTTTCTCTTAGTTAAGAAAGCAATTCAATCACTTAGTCTTAGATTTTCATGATTTTCTAAAATTCTTAGTTATGTTATCACTTGTAGTGTCATCCTGAAAATAAATTGTAAAAGTTATATTTAGCACAAAAGTCATCACATGGATTAGTAATGAATCCTTCATAATAATCTTGTAAAATTTGAGTTACACAGCACAAGATACAAAACAATTTGAAAGAATGTACTTTGTTCTAGAGACATAAAGTCACGTATTCCTTAAAACAAAACAGTATCTCACAGAAGATACCAAGCATTTGAAATAGAAATAGAAAGCAAGATGATAACTGAATTTTATTTCACTAAACACACCGAGTTATAGATCCTTACAGTCATAGTTGGGCATTGTGCAAAAGAGGAAGTACACATTTAGAGTCCTGCAGCATTAGGATATGCAATTCCTAATTATTTATAGAAATTTGCATTTATACTGCTTTCCTATGAACCTTTTACAAATTCTCTAATGAAACCTAAGAATGTCCAATAATATCACATAGATTTATGTGCTGTAATTTTGGATTATTGTAGTATTAAAAAAAAGATCAATTATCATTTTTTTTGTCCCCACATGCTGACTCTTTACCAGAGAGTCCATTATTGGCCAGAGTCTTAAATTATGTTATGTGGATAGAACAATAGGAGAAAAATAAAATCATCAAGTTGGATGTCACAAAAGGCATGTGTTTCCATTCATAAAGTATGTCTCAAACCCACACAAGCTATCCTTTGTCATCTGGATCTGCCCCATTTTGAAATTATTCTCTGCTGTTAATGAGAAGTGACTACAATTTGATTAATCTCAAACATGTGTCACACATAAACAATGTAGAGGGCTGAATTCAATTATTTTCCTCTTAGAGTGTACATGATGTTCATAGGAAAAGCCACATATATTTTTAAAGAAACGTGAAATCCCATCTCATTACAGCAAGGACATCCTTAATACAACATATTCCAGTTCAGTTGAACTGTTAAATTCACAGAAGAGTCTAATGCAGTTGGCTCCCAAGACTGAAATGTTTAAATGAAGTGAGAGTCTCATTTCTAGGATCTATTTCTCCACCCTGAGAATTCACCTAATCCTGTTTTGTTTAACTCTTTTGCCCCAAAGCTACCCAATTCCACAAAGTTTACGATAGACAAATACACGTTGACTTAGCTCAGAAAGGGAAAGTTTCAATTAACAAGGGGAAATGTCTCTTTTGCTTAATTCAAATTATCATCATTACTATTTTAGGATATACACTAAAACATTCATTTTTCAAAGTGCTAATTAAATTTCCACAAATGCAGTAAGCCTCTAAACACATTATAAGAAGAAAAATTATATGATAAAGTAGTTGTGATTTAAGAAACAATGATCCCATTTAGGTATTTCTGTCCAACTTTCTAACAAAAAATGTGTTTTTCTTTCTTATTACACAGCCTGCAGTAATAAGTGAAATATAATCCTAATTAATTTTTCCCCCAGCTGTATATAAATCAATAGCTGCAGCATCCCAAAGGAAATGCACACTGCATGGTCCTGCAAGTTCCTAATGAATGCAAATAGAATGACCTTTTTCTGACAACTATGAATACTGTTTCACAATTTTACCATTAAAATCGCTTCTATCAGCAATTCATTCAGTAATCAGCGAGCAAACAATAGTTGCAAATAACTATTTCTTACAGTATAACAAAATGAAAAATCTCTACTGAAGTTACACAACTTTTAAGCCTTGAGACTGATTTTTTAATTTTATTTTGATATGGAAATTTAATTAAAAATGTAACCAATCTCCATTCTACTTTAGTTTTCACTGTTCTAGAAGAAAACAGGTTAATGTAGTTCTATGATAGATCATTTAATCAAGGTTCTGATTTAGAAGTATTATCATGAATGAAGTAGATCAATGAGCAGTTTTATGAAGTTCTAATCACAACATTGAACTTACCAGAGAACTGTGATTATATCCCCGCAGAAACATCTGGAGTAAACATATGTATGGAAAACCATATTGTCATGACACAATGCCATCTGTGTGATGAACTTGTAGACAAATTGGAACATGGAAATAGACCACTTAAGGTTGACACATGTGGAAGCCTGAGGAAAGGCTCAGATTAAATCATATTCTTGTCCATTTTTGACTACTGGTTACTTAATTCTAAAGTATAATAAACCTACAAACATGTGTATAGACTCATATAGTTTCTCTCATTAATTCACTGAAATCATGGCAATTTCTCATTAAGTACAAGGAATTAAAAATCAAAGCTTATAAGACATTTTGCAATGTAAAGCCTAATCATTCTGGTCATAGATCTATATACTGAAAACTCTTCTTAGGGTCCATAATATCCAAAAGATAGTAAACCTTAAGCCACTAGGATACAGTCACTGTCATTAAAGCAGGATGTCCAAATGCCAGCAAGTTTCAAAAGTCTCTGGAAATCTTCCATCCCATAAAGTTTCCAAGAACATTTCTTCTATCTTCTGTTTTGTAATTGATTTTACATCTGTAAATTGGATTGTAGTCTACCATCCCATAATTATTTGGTATCCTAAATAGATATTAATGAGTTTACATGAAATCTCTATATACAGAAGTATTACTTTGCTTTAAAAGTGACTGCACAACTATTTTAGTATAACATGAGCTTTCTATACTTTCAAAAGCTAGTATTATTTTAAACCTATTTTAAATGACTTCTAGAAACAATTCCAAAAGTATATCTATGGTTTGTTTGGCAACATCATGCATAGAAAGCAATCTTTAACTGCACTAAACATTCTCCAGTTGAGAACGTCTCCTGCAATGCTTGTACTCTCACACCTGTGATGCCTTCGTGTTCAAAATGAATCCCTGTTACATCTCACTCAATATTGATCTGCAAAGCATTTCTCCCAATCCTTTTCCCAGTGTGGTCACTGAACGGTATCAGAGTTCAATAGGAAGATCAGCTGCTCATCCGCTTTTTACTAAAGCAATTTGTATTATGGATTTATTTTAGCAGTCTACAGTGGCAGCTGCTGTTTTTACTATTTAAATGCTTTGATTATCTGACCTCGCTTACTTTATCTTTCTAAGTGCTATGCATGGGCTTCAACATTTGATCAATAAGTGGAGATTCCTCTACAGGGTTATAGTGAAATCAAGCTCAATTCAGGGTTCTTGTGTATTAAGTTTATTACTTGATCAGTCTTAATTGTGTTTTTATTTTGATAAGTTTAGAACTTGATTATGCAGACAAGAGTCTTCCACTTGAAAAGCCATGTAATTTATTAAACTATAATCTTTGCATATCAATTTCTTCATTGTATTTACTCAAAAGAAATAATTTCTAGACAATATTGCCCTGTAAAATTATCTAACCCATAGATGAAAGATAGTCGTCTATATTAAAGTAATTGAAATGCTGAAATGTGCTATAGTATTAATAAATAACTGGAACGTAAAGGACTGTTTTACATATAAAATTTGAATTTTAAGGCATGCTCTACATGAAGATTTCATATTTATCTTTTTAATATGTGTGACATATCTGGGGCTATTTTTGACAACTAATTGTCTTTATCTACTAACTTTGAGCTAGTCATCTCAAAGTAGCCACCAGGTGCATTACAATAATAAGATATGTATTAGTAGCTGAAATGAAGCATAACAATTTTGGTAAACTAAGGGAAACTTTTTAAAATATTAAAATGTGATGCTTAAGTATTATTTATTTTTTATAGAACAAATTAATGATTCAAGGAAAAATTTCAAAACCAATTATCAATAGATATGCCTTTGAATGTCAATATGAAACAAGTGACCTGCCTGAAGATCATAAAATATATTTGAACACAAGAAAAATGTTTCACTCAAGTAAAAGTGATGTTTCAATTTTGAATTTCATAAAAAGTTATGAGTTTTTCATGCTTTGAATACTTTCTAAATCCCAAATTCTATATTAATTATCAATCCAATTAAGATAAAAGTATCTCCCCGATTTAGCTGAAACAAAGAAATTTCAGAGTATGTGTACTGTACTAAGCTGTTCAGTTTTCTGTTTCCTTTGACTGTGATACCATCATGTTTGAAGACTTTTAGTTCATCTAATGACATGAAATATTTAGAGTTTACCTTATCTTAGCATTAAGAATTTCAAATTTTAAAATGTAGCTATTAATAAAAAGAATATTGAGTATTGAGTAAAAAGGGGAATTTTCCCAAACCAATTCAACTTTCAATATTTATCCTCAAACTTACATAAAATCACTGTGAAAGATTTTCCAAATATGAGAATTTGATAGAAACTCAGCAGTTTGCTTTAGGGAGCACAAATGTAAAATAACAAGAATATGAGGTAAACAAACAAATAACTAAATTCCAAATAATTGCAATGTGTCAATGTGTTCATCTATAAAAATATAACATTTTCTGAATAAATACAAAGCAAACATTCTCAGTATTGCAGAAGATTTGCATTCATATCTTTATCTTTAGAAATACTGGTCAAAATGATGGTTCAGGAACTTTCCTTTTAGATTAGGCTATAGACTATTATCCAAACAATTTTTCTTCTGCTTCTTGTAATAAATAACATGTCATGCACACATGAACACAACCAAAGCTAACAGCAGACAATTCATTTTGACAAGTACATGCACAAATTTAAGGTAGGAAAATTAGAATTCTTAAGTATGAAAAGAGTGAGCAAAATGTGAAGAAGTTCAATTACCAACCATCTGCTATCATGACATTTCCAAAAACCTGTTCTAACAGCTTTTTTCTAATCTGTGTGGGAGAGGAGTACTTGGGAAAAATCATTTTCAGAAAGTTATGCATTTCTGCAGAACACAGCCCTAGCAGTACATACCCATACTTTTCCCCTCACGTGGGTAAACGTTAAGGGAGAAGAATCCAAGTTTCATGATACAACAACACAAAGCTGGGAAGTGAAAATTATGTTGCAGTGGAGTCTTGGAAATATGACTGTAAAAGTTAATCAATAAAATGTCTATTTCTGTCTATTCACCGGAGGCCCCAGCTGCATAGCTTCACTCAATCGATACTACAAATTATTACGATTTCCAGGTTCCCACTGGACATTCAGAACAAATCTTTCAAGTGTAACAGGCTTATGCCAAGTGCATGGTGTGTGTTCTCTATATTTACTTCAAAAGGAGAAGTGGAGAAAGGGAGTCCTTCTTGGATGGTCCTTAGGAATTCAACTTCATGCCAACAAATGCTAAGGGTCATTTTTTAAGGTTTTAAAAGTTTTCCTTTAGACTCCCAAAGTTTTGCATGCATCTTTTTTTTTTTTTTCAATTTATTTTACATTTAGCAATACATTAGCTGACCTAGCAATGCATTTTGGTGGTATGGCAGCCTGGCTTTTTCTGAACGACTAAGCCAGGTAATGAAAGAAATAGTTGTCAGAAACCCTCCTAGATACAAGATGGGTATTAAGAAGATAATTGTGTAATCTTCACATTGTGGGAGCTTTAAAACACAAATTCTCGTTATTGTATTTTATGACTCCTTAAATATACTTAAAATCAAGTGTCAGTTTCTGTTCCTTCTTTTATAAACAAAAATAAAACCATCAATTCAGAAATGATTACATTATTTGAAGAAAAATATTCCAAAGTGCTGCTTTCAAGTAAGATTTTCTGAACTCTGCTCTGTTTCTATTCTAGAAATGATAAAAATGTTCAGCCCTTTTTTTGTCTTTATTTTACTTGAATTACTTGATAAAGAGCCAGTATTTTCCAGAAAAGGAGTGCTATGTTAAGTGGACTCGTTAAAATGCTTGAATGCCTGAGTAACTGGATTTATCCTTCTGCTGACAGGTGAATAGCACAACACCTGATGTCCCCCATGCCAAAGAACCAGTTAATTCCCTCAGCTCCTGCCACCTGTAGTTTGAGTTGGCAAAGACAGAGAAACGTAATGCTCTTGACTGACTAGCCCCCAAGGGCTATGTTGTGCTTGGTATTCAAATTAGGGGCATGCTTTTTTACACATATATACCTTCACTGAGCATGAGGTCAGACTTTGTAATGTGAAGTATAGCTTTTTTTCCCTGTTTGTTTTCAGAAAAAGAAGACAGGTGTGATGAAGCACACCTGTGATCCCAGCATTGAGGAAAATGAGGGAGGAGAAAGACAAGTTCAAAGGCCATCCTGAGCTACAATGCAAGATCTGTCTATAAATAAAGTAAATAGAGTAAAATCAGAACAATAAAAGAAAGGGGAGATTCATTTCTTTATGAAAATATCAAATTGAGGATGACGGTTTTCCGTTTCAAATTCAAAATTTTCCTGTAACATGGTTTAATTTGACTCTGAAAATATTTGGATGTTCATCAATACAATGTTTTAAAAGGAGTTTCTATTCTACTTTTATTTCTTATCTAACAATTGTACACAAGAGTTTCCCAGTAACAAAGAATACTTGAGTTAATTCCATGTAAGCTGACTTGTACAGTTAAACGAGGACCAGAGACTGAGCAAATAGCATCGCCTTGACCAGCCACTGTGCTTTACCCAGATATTCCACCTTCGATTTATTTTCTTGTGGAATCTAAGATTATAATTGCATCTTAACAGCTTGGCTTTTTTATCTGTTTTTTTGGGCTATTTTGTTTGTTTGTTTTTTAATGTGATCTCTACTTTTTTGAACTAATAAGCCTCATTTTCCTAATATTAAGCTCATATAAACATCACTGTCAGCCTCTGCTATGTTTACTAAATATATCAGTATATCACTTTCCTTAATATATGGTGTATTTTAAAAGATCATAATATTTACAATAATAGTCTACTACTTTATCATTTGCAAAGAAATGTGGCCTAGTACATTTCTTGTCCTTAGTAGCAATTTCTGCCTTTTAGCATTTAGTAAATGTAGCTATTTGCTGTGTAAATGCTAATATCTGAGCCAACAATGGGGACAGGATTTATCGGTATGTTTCATTTTACTTAGTAGTATGAAAAATGTTGTTCTAAATTGCATAATTATTTCTTTTTATTTTATTTTTGAAAGTACTGAACCTTTGGATTGAAAAAAATAAAGCCATTATTTTAAAATTCCATTTTAACATTAATTGTCAGATTTATAAGTAAGTTGAAAATGCTATATAAGGATATGCAGAGCTTTATATAAGTTTATGAGTTGGCTTCCAAGAATCAGTTAATATCAAACACACATTTCAGTTTTGTGTTCACATTTCAGGACTGTGTTTAAAGACAAATGAGAGAAAGAAAAATTAGTTTAGATATGTTGTGTGTGTTATCTTATGGTGATTATTCAATATAAGCAAGCTTTGTTTAGTAAAGTATAATAATTGATAAAGAGAAAGAGAGACAGAGGGAAGGATGGAGAGACAAGGGGGAGAATTTATGTAGGTTATGGCATTTTCATTCTTATTTTTAAATAGCAAACTAAGTATAATCCAGAAAAGGGCAGAGAAGACAGAACAAAAAGGAGGAAATATCAAAATATCAAAAGATTCTGTAACATTCATTTGAAAAATAAATGATAAAATCAGAACTCCTATACCCTATTTATTGGACATGGTTATTAAATAAATGTTTGAATGATCAGAACAGAATTAATACTCAAAATGTTTCACTAAGAACGGTTTTTGTGGCTGTTTCAAAGCTGCACAGACGTTCTAATACTTTTCTTCATAGTCCTTTCCATGCTTCAATGGTCTGTGCCCAAATTCTGCTCTAAATGTCCCCCGATTTAATCACCATTTGCTTAGAGCAGCTACTTTAACAAAAAAGCAAGGCAACCAGAGCCATGTGTAACCTTTGCTCTCTAAAATCTGTAAGATGAGAAGGCCCCTGGCAGGTAGGTGCTGCAGATGCAGAGCACAGCCTCTCCGCTGCTTCCACCTCGACCGTATCTGTGAACGTTAACAAGAAAGTTGACGGCCACACCATAGATCAGAACCTGGAATGGGGAATTCTAGTTTTCATCATGTGCCATTATAGTTAAGAAACAAGGCAAATTCCATGTTTTTCTGCTCTGTTACCAACACTGTATTGTATAAGCCAGCAAATGCACTCAAAGCTTTAGCAAGACACACAGTAAAATTAAGTTTTTAACAATGAAAGTTAAAGGCTTGGCTTGATTTCAGTATGTAAAGTCAAACTTTGTGAAATACTGAAAAACAACTCACTTGCAGTCATTTGATTCTTCTTCAGAAGCCATAATTCCCTCTGTCACTGTCTTCGGCTCGGCCTGGGGTTTTCTACTGTTCTGCTCTTGGCGAACTGTTGCTGTTCGCTCAGCCCTCTCTTGAGCAGTTTTCAAGCTGGATTCCATTAGAAGAAGTTTTTCATCTTGACTGGCAAGTTCCTCTGCTGAAAGATAGAACAAGAACACTGCTTTAAACCACACACACACACACACACAAACAGCTAATGTGTTTTTGTTTTACTTTTCTAATGTTTAAATTTAATGCAATAAAACTTCGAGAGAGATTTAAACAATTCCTTTTCAAAATTCAAGCTCTTACATTCAGTCAATTTCCAGACAGTTACTTAAAGTACTGAAGGAAGCAAAGATATATATTGAGGACTAAAGATAAAAGCCTGAATCTCAGATTCATAAGTTATTTAATTTATAACGTTACATGGATTAATCAGACAACAAATTATTGAGAGTAATAATTATGTTATTATGTATTAGAGGAAAATATTATTTATGTAGAAATCTTATTCCTTCATTAGCATAGGTTTGAAGCATAAATATATCCACACAGACAAAGGCTAATATATATACATTATATCAAAAATGACCTTTTTTCTACTGGCTTATTTTCAGTGTTTATGAAATATACGTACTTTTCAAGGTCATCCAATAGATGGCGCTCTCTCATTGAACCAAGCAAACAGGCAGCACGCTTCAAGCTCTCAAAAAATAAGTGATTTAAGACAAAGACATTTTTCCTTTGTTCTTTGTTGACCGTGTTCCCAGAGATATATATCTGTACATTTTGTTTAAATATTTCCCCTTTATAAAAGTGTTTATCTGTTGGTATTTTTATTTCCTCAACTTTGTATCATTGCATGTAAATGATATAAGGCATTATAGACTTTTTAATATTATATATTTAAGTATATCCTTATACATTATGTTATGCGGTACATTTCTGGAACTGTCAAATTAAATTTAGGTATCTAATACCACTCATTGAACAGAATGATATTTTATGAAAATCAATAATTTCAATCTTGCAATCCCAAATGAAGAGGACAAGAAGTATTTTTTAAGATCTACAAATCAACAGAAACAGCAATAAATGCTGGCATAATTTTCAAAAAAGAGGATCTTCCCCTTTAGTGATTTTTATATTGTGTTCATGTTCAAAGAATAGTATTTATCTTAAGCAACAATAAAGTTGTGAACAAAGATATTATAGTCTCACATCAGAGGTATCTTTTACAGGCAACCTCATAAAAAAGCTACTACATATAAATATTCTGCATTTATCACTCATCTTTGAAGTTAAATGATGGCTCTGAAAATGTAGTCCTAAAAATATGTGGCTGTCAGTTTCTCATTTATAGACTAAGCTACAGAGAGCTTATATTTCACTAGATATGTACATGCATGTTTGCATTATTTTCTTGCAAGTGTGCAAAATGGCCAGTTTTGCCCCACAAGAAATTACAGCTTCTAACATTTTTATAGCTTAAACCTGCTATATATTAACAGTTTAAATTTGTGCCTAAGGAAACTGCAGCGCTAACGCAAACAGCTAAATATTTAACAAGGAAGAATGCATCACCCAGAGCTCATCTTTATTAAATTCCAAATACATCAGAATCTCTCTTGAACAAATGAGTTAAATGTTTAATAATTTCAGCACATGTAAAAATGTAGGAGGGTATATTCAACAAAGATCTTGGAGCAAGTGCTTTCTCAAAATTAAAACAACAAAAATAAGTCCTTCAGCTTAAAACATAGCTTGTCACTAATAACTTCTCTTGACCAGTAAGAAAATGCATCTAAAAAAAATAATCAGTATTTTTGTGGTGATATGATTCTAACATTGTCCACACAGCTGTATAACAGTTTGACTGCAATAGCTGATTTTAGAACTTTTACCTTCTAGAATCTGGCTTTCTATTAAAAAAGAAAATTCCACCATAACTTCTTAAGTGAACTATTGAGAAGAATTTGCAGACATGAAACAGGAAGAATTTAAGTTAAAAGGATTTGGCTATATCATGCCACGTACAAATCAGTGACTATGGGTGCAAACTATTTTAGGGGTTCTGGTGTTTGAAGACACTCCTTGTACATATAGACCGATTTAAGGTTACAAAAGACACCTTGGGACACATACTTATTTTTAAAAATGTGCTTTATCAACTACGGATGATGTGACTTTTTCTATGAAGTTTGCTATTTCAAAGTAACTAAGAGATTTATGTGTGTGAGTTCTCCTAAGAGTCTACTCTAAGTCTTTATGTGCTGGTTAAAAAGGGGTAAATTATTTTAAGTTTACCTATGCCTTGGATTTGAGCCTGAGTTGATCCCAAGCCAGAGGCACTCACAGCTGCATGCTTTATTTACAATCCCTTTGTCAGACTTACAACTGCCCCAGGCTATAACATAGTGTACCTAATGTTCAAACTGGCAGGTAATCTTATGTCAAACATACTTCTTTGATTTAGAGTGATCAATAGATTCTTGTAAAGAGGTAATTTCTCTGATGTTTCCACCTTGCCTTTCTTACAGGTGATTCACACAAAAGCCTGCTTATATGATGTACGAACAATAAACAGAAAGCTATAATCATGTTTTTTTCAGATGTTTCCGGTGCACAACGATTTTGGATCGATACACTGTGTAATACAATTATCTGCAATGATCTGGTTGTATTGAAAAAGAATTTGCAGGAGACCTCTAGGGGGTTTTATCAAGAAACATGTATCTGGCAACATTGTGAAGAGAGGAAGGAAAAATTAAGGGTTTGACAAAGGCCTCCTATTGTACTCTCAATAATTATATTAATATTTTAGTTTAAAAAGTAGTATGCCACAATGCTGAATCAAGCAATAGCTTAACTGTAATAATGATAATGTTCATTACTACTTACGTAATGAATCCTCATCAAAAAATACAGATGCACCACAGATTACAGGCAGTATCAATCCTTTAAAAATTATTTTCTATAGCATAAATTGTACAGACCACTATTTTAAAGCATGCAGATACCTCTTAACTATTCTGTTACTTTTACTTAAATGGTTAAATTATAGACTAATTACTAATTTGAATTTGTAAACACCACTGTACCATAAGCAACTTTCTTTCTAAATAAAGATGTGAAACATCCAGGTAGAGTTGACATGTGTTCTAGGTCGATGAAACAGTAGACCCATTTTCTGTAAATATTTCAGTGTGTGCAGACAACTCAGTTTTGTTTTTATGGTTTTTCCCAAAGACCCTGACTATTGGCAGCATCGTCCTTACTGCCTGAATAGATCCATAGTTCCTATTTCGAGCTTCTAATCACATATCCCAAATGTGAAATTTTCTTTAGTCGGGCTAGAACTCATCCACACTTAGGCTTAGCTCACAATGTAGGATGACCTATTTCTGGTCCAGAGTCCTGCTCCATGAAGATCTCGCCATCCTCATCTAGCAGGCTCTTTTTCTAGATGTTTTCCTCTCTGGGTCCATTAGGTACTTGCTTTCAATCTCCTGGCCACCTTTTGACTTTGATAGCTCTGCGTGCCTGTAGGAGTCCAGCTTCTGAGTTTCTTAGCAAGTCATATCTTTTGCATACTGCCTGTGAAGACAAAGAGAATTCCAATAGTGTCTTTTATGATGCACTTTTTATATTGCATCCTGCTATTTTGAGCTATAGGATACCAGGGATTATACAGCCCCTCATTAGCAACTGGGTCAAGTATCCACATCTCTTCTAAGATCAAAACCTAAAGGTCTTTCTTAAAAAAAAAAATAGTCAGTTGGAGGGAAGATTCACCATTAGCTCCAATACAGTATTAATCAATACATAAAAGTTCAAAGACAAATAAAATATTTCCCATAATTCCTAGAGAATGAAAAGGGAGACTAGTTGGATCAAAATGAATCCTTTCTCTTTAAAATATAAAAAGAATTTAATGAATACAAAAGGTGTATTTAATCTCTTTGAGTTAACACCCATGTAGCTCTTTCATTTAGCTCCAAAGAAACTACATTAATGTGACACATGAGGAAATTCCTCCACCATAAAAATAATTAGGACGCCCTCCTAATGAGTTCTCCACACCACTTAAACTCATTAGCTTTATGAGAATACTTTGTTTGCCATTTTCTTTTTCAGCTTTATTATCTTCCTAGCACATGATAGCTCTGCCACGAATTTGAGTGCAGAAATATATGGAATATAATCAAAGATTGAAATGATAAACAAATGTGATCCCTTAATGGAAATTTCACTGTACTCTGCTAGAACTATTTTCATATCCATCGATATGGTACTCCTGACTTTTTTTTATTGGCTCCCTGCCACACCTTGACTCTCTATCATGCTCCATCATGCTTCTTTTAATCTGAATATTTAGTGTTCTTTCATGTCTTAATTACAGCAAATTGCAGCACAGTTGGCACCATTTCTTGAAATTAATCCCAGAGTACTTTGTTTCTGTCAAGCAGTCAAAGCCTTGGAGAATAATAGTAAATGTTATTGCAGATCTAAATTTAAATGACTGTCTATGTATTTAACTTAAGCCTTTAATTATTCCTGCCGAACTGTTTTTGGTTCAAATGTTAAACATTATTCATTGAGAACATAAAATTACTTTAGACAGCTTAAGACCCACAGATATGTGTTCCTATAATTTTAACACAACCATTATTTACATTAACCTATTTTCCTCATGTGTACAAAACTCAGTAAATGGCATGCAATGCAACACCTTTGTGTGGATATCTATCATCCCAAGTATCATTTCTTCAGGGATTATTATTAATATTCAATTCCAAAGGACTTTTCTTTAAGGAATGCCAAGTGTAATCTGGATTCAGTGATGTCTCCCTATTAAATAACCAAATATAAGAAAAAATTTCAAAATCCTTACAAATGTAACAGATTATTTGTTATATGTGTGTTTTGTCACAGAAACTCAAATGTCCAAGAACTCTTATTAGTTAGCTCATTCACTCCCAAATCTGAAGCAGAATTACAAAACTCAAAGAGAAGGCTGTACTTATAAAAATTATGTTTGAAAAGTCTAATCTAAAATTCATTACAAGTGTTTTATGAATACACAATTAAACTCAGGAACTGGAAAACTCTTACAACATTGGATTACAGACTGTAGAACATATTTTAACCAATTTTATGCTAATTCTTATAAAGTCTTAATGATAAATTTTCAAACTTTTAAAAATATATATGTTTAGAAAGAAACCACATAGCCAGAATCTGTAAATCATAGTGGTCTGCCCTGGGAGATTTCCCCTAA
Source organism: Peromyscus leucopus (assembly GCF_004664715.2). Classification (NCBI taxonomy): domain Eukaryota; kingdom Metazoa; phylum Chordata; class Mammalia; order Rodentia; family Cricetidae; genus Peromyscus; species Peromyscus leucopus. The sequence goes on along the minus strand of NC_051064.1, from coordinate 2,931,362 downwards.
TATACAAATTCTCTGCAGGCCAGAGCTGTGGCATAGTTATCTGTCTGTATTAATATTTTCGAGTATAGACTGCATATAAACTCCTCTGAGCAGGTGGATTAAATTGAGTAGAAGTTGTTAATTTCTCCTATCTGAGGTATTATTTCTCTCAATAAGAAAAAAAAAAGTCTTGCCTCTGAAATACAAAGTAAATATGAAAGAGTTTATGCTTACAATGTTGGCAGATTTATCTCCAAGACATACGTAGGCATGATTTGTTAAATAATAATTTTATTAAGCTTTAAATCTATAAATAAAAGTTGATGGCATTTATGCTAACAACACTTAATGTGTATTTTAGATTTAGAGATAAGTAACACAAAAAAGGTGAATTCCGAAAACCTAAATATTTCTTGATAATTTGGAAATAAGTGTGTCTCATAAGGAGATTCTGTTGCCTTTTATGATAATGATATCATTAGCAATGTAATTTCTAAAGAGATAGCTCCTGTTTTCTCAGAGTCTCAAGCCGGTCTCCTGGCAACTGCAAAGCGCCTTTCAAGCTGCCTTCTCAGCCTTCCCAGGTGAACAAGTTGCACTTTGCAGTTGTGTTGGGTAGCACTGATACCCAAGGGCAATGCCCGCTATGTCTTTTCTAGCTTTTCAATTTGGAGAACAGCTTTATCCCCAACATATGGACTATTCATTAGCTGTTTCAGCATCTTCTTGCTCTCTGTCCTCTTCACATTTGTACCCTCTTGCTGATGTTTGAGGTGCATTTACAAACATGGCTGAAGTGGGAAATTAATGTTCATGATGATAGATATATTCCACTCATTATAGTCTCTAAACATTGTCATAGACTCACTTAGAAAAAATAAACAAGCATGGCTTTCTTGTAGTAGAGCTAATGTAAATGTAGAAATGAGGAATACTAAAGTAAAGCCAATTTATCTGAGCCTGGGGGTACAGCCATGTACTCGTGTTATGCATCCTACAAGACCAAATATGATCATATTTTTGCAATAAGCCTAAAAGCAAGACATCTGCACACTTGTTTTATATAACCAAGATGTCCATTAGTTAGGGATTATTTCAATATGCAGAAGCAATTTGACTAACTTTGGAATTAATTACTAGGTGCTTATTAAATTATAGAAACAATACTGCACTTTGCAAAAGTATTTCATACAAGTGATCTTTAATCACCAAAATTTTAACAATTCTTTAATAGAATTGGCATTTGTGAAAATAATAAATTAATAGTGCTATTTAACTTAATATATGAGTTTTGTCACAACAATCTCAACTTACATGATGGTGGTGATATTATAGTCAACGTAAGTCAGAGTTCCAAATCACAGTGCTTTCAAGTCATCTTTCAAGAAAGTCCATTCTCAAGATTTTTAACTTGTGATTTCAAATTTCTACTGTCTGCATAGCAAGTCTGCTTTTTTAATTAAAACTCTGAACAATAGGAAGTAAATCTTCCCCACCCTTCTCCCTAGTATATTTGCTTTGTTTGCATCCCGACAAGGCACTTGAGTAGGGTGGAAGTTGTCCTCAGTAACAAAATGCAGTCATCATCAAACTGCACACAACATTGCTGTTTATGAATTTTATGAATGACTAGTATGGCTACATCATCATGGACACATTGGATAGAAGGTAAAAAGTGGAAATGTGCATAGTTATAGACAACAGAGGGAACAGCCTGGAAGAATTAGAAAAACTCTACGTTGTCCAGTTAACCCTGTGTATCATAAAGAGAGTCAGTAAAACCGTACCTGAAGCACAAAATCTACAAGGCAGAAAATCAAATAACATTAGAAGATGCTGAATTGCATAATCCATAAAGATTGAAATTAAAATCAGGAGATAGTAGACACCATGTAGTGGACACCAAGTACAACAAAAAGAAAGGGAGTAAAGGGATATTATCTCTATAGTTTTCCTTATGAAAAGTTTTAGTCAGAATCTGATGCTATTTACACTATAGAATATAAGAAAGTTAAACTTCCATCCAGTTCTATCTTCAGAAGCTTAGCTCATCATGACTGATTATTGAAGTTTTTAAAAATATATTTAAACTAACTCTACATATTATATAGAATTAGGTAATGATTCCATTGATGATGGGGACTGTCTTGGGATTTTTCATGGTCTTGTTGGTGGCTGTTTTTAAATTCTGCAGCCCTAGCTTTGATTCTGATGTGTGAATTTTTATGAATGTAGGAAGAGCAAGTATTGAAGCAGCAATAACAGCAAATGCAACACACTAAATATACACTGGGCAATTGAATTCAATGGACAATATCTATACAAAGATGAATTTATGAAATCTGGCAGGTGTTAACCTTGATTTTTGAATTTGTGTTTTATGTGAATGAGTGTTTCATCTACAGGTCTGTGTACCATGGGTATGCCTGATGCCTGTGGAGGCCAGAAGAGCATATTGAATGCTGGGACTAGAGCAACAAAAGTTTTGAGCCTTTCTGTGGGCAATGGGTAACAAACCAAGGTCCTCTGTAACAGCAACAGTTGCTCTTAACAGATGAGCCATCTGATAATTTGGAGATTTAGTAATAAAGGAAGCTAATTATAGTTTCCAATAATTTGGAAATATGTGAATAAGTAGATCCTGGCAGTTATGATAATTAATAGCACTCCCCAACAAAAACAAAGTAAACTTGGCAGAAATAAGGGGCTGTGTTAATTTTGAGGAAGAAAGAGGAAGACTGATCATGCAGCATTATGGCTCACAAGTCCTTTAAACCAAATGGGAAAAAAATCATTGTCATTTGAAGATGTAAACAGCATAGTCTTGTTTATTTTTAGTTCTAATCCTGCTTCATTTGTACTCCTGGTGTGTGATTGACAGCAACATCAGTGATACTAATCATCACTGGTATTTCCATAGCATTTCACAGATTTATAATCCATTTAATATAGTAGCCAAAATAGAATCCATGACCACAAACTTACACATTGTCATAGTGACCCAAACTTTCAAGCTGAGTTTACATGCAGACTGAAGTTGGCACCAAAGCTTTATCACTTATTGACTAATTTATCAATTAAATATTATTGCTTGGGGCCACTGAGATGCTCAGTGGATAAAAGCACTTGCTATGAAGCGTGATGCTCTAAGTTTGATCCCTGGAACCCACATTGTAGAAAGAGAAAACTAAATGCTGTATACATCTATAACCCCCCACATGCACACACACACACACACACACACACACACACACACACACACACACACCACACACACACACACACACACAGAGAGAGAGAGAGAGAGAGAGAGAGAGAGAGAGAGAGAGAGAGCACATATAAATAAATAAACAAATAAATAAATAATGAACTACTCACCTTTCATGAGCCTCAATTAGTTTGCTTGCTCAATGGGCTGCAATGTTACTGCACAAAGATGCTGTAGGACACTTAATACTAGTAGAACTAACTCATTTGCCTAACAATCAAGTGAAATGTTAGAAATTATGAAAATTATAGATACAAAGTGTTCTTAATTCCTCTTTTTAACATCCTATTTTCCCTCTGAAAGGCATTTTTTTTCATTTTTCTATACTGATTTTTTTTAGAGAAACATTGTTATAAAATTAAGTTTAATGTTTCTTTCTCAAAGTTTGGTTCTTTCTGGCAGTTACAACAATATCATAATTGGAGTATTTCATCACACCATTGTCCAGTCTACAAAGTGCAAGATCTGTGTGCCAAAAAAATCAAAGACTGATAAAGCTGATGGAGCCTCCTTTCTGGTTCATCCAGTGCAATATTTTGCTGTGTCTTCTACTGGTTGAAGAAATGAAAGCCCTTCTTCATAAAGAGGGAGTCTCTGTAAGGACATAGCCCTTTGTCATTGTGATCTACCTTTTAATGCTCACTAATATTCTAATATTTGAATAGATAAAAACATTTAATCCATTTAATACTCCAATTTCTTTGTGATGATAAAGCAATTTCTGTCAGGAAAGCCTACTGACATTCAATCATCTGCTTGCTTAGTATATTGTATCTAAAGTCATTGTACATAGTAATATGTTTATGAACATATTTTCATTAAGGAATATCATATACATTGGCCATATTCAGCCCCTACTTCTCCAACTCCTACTCAGTTCCCAATCTCCCCCCAAGGGAGTCTCAGTTCATCTTTTATATACACATGAATAAACACAAACACACACACACACACACACACACACACACACACACACACACACACCACATACCATGCACACACACATACACACTGTCCAGGATCCAAAAATTAGATAAATTGTATTTTTCTTTCCAAGTCTGACATGATGTTCATGGTAGATTGTCTTTAAAAAGAACCTAATTATTCTTTATGCCTGAACAAAAATCCATTGTTTATGTACACAATACTTTATCAATTTGCTTTCTATTGTTGTAATAAACAACATGACCAAAAGCAACTTGAGGAGAAACAGTTTATTTCATATTCTATCTTTCAATTCATCGTCAAGGGAAGCCAATGCAGGAACTCAAGCATAGCTGAATCCTGAAGTCAATAGCTAAGGTAAAGAACATGGAGGAATACTTATTTCTTTATTCTTCCCCAGGGTAAGATAGCTAAGTATATATGTACACACACGCACAATGTTCTCAAGGGGTGGCACTGCCGATTTTGGACTGGATACTCTCTATCAATCATTAATCAAGAAAATGTCCCACAGACTTGTCTACAGGCCAGTCTGGTGAAGGAATTTTCTCAGTTGAGGCTCACTCTTCCCATATGTCCCTATCTTGTGTCAAGTTGATAGAAAATTGACCAGGACTCCACTCAGTGTTGATAACACATAGGTTGATCCCATATCTTGATGTGTTTATTACAGCAACAGATAAGCTGAGACTTCTGGCTCTTGTGCATACTGCATTAATAAACACAGATGGGTCTGTTTCTCTGTTGGATGATGATTTACCATATTTTTGTGTATACTAGAGCTGTTTTGGCTAGGACATGTGGTATATCTCTTTTTAGTTGTTTGAGGAACCTCCATAGTGATTTCCAGAGTAACTGATCCAATTTACATTCTCACTAGCTGTGTATAGATATTCCTTTATTCCTACATCATCACCAGCATTTCTTTTAATGTTTGTTCTTCTGACAGGGATGAAATAGATTCTCGTTTGTAGTTTTTGTTTGTTTGTTTATTTGTTTTTTTTCACCACTGAAATAATTTTATTGTGACATACAGTTATATATTTGCAGACCAGAGATTTAATTAAAATGAATGACTTATGTAAAGAAATATAACAACTGGATCCAGAGAACAGCAGTGTATAATCTATTATCTCCAGTATTTGTTTATTTTTATTATTATTATTATTATTATTGTTATTATTATTATTATTATTATTATTATTATTTTACAATACTATTCAGTTCTACATAACAGTCACAGATTACCTTGTTCTCCCCCTTCCTGCCCCCTCTCCTTCCCCCAGGCCACCCCCCATTCACACCTCCTCCAGAGCAAGGCTTCCCCTGAGGACTGAGATCGACCTGATAGACTCACTCAGTCCAGGCAGGTCCAGTCCCCTCTTCCCAGATTGAGCCAAGCGTCCCTGCATAAGTCCCAGGTTTCAAACAGCTAACTCATGCAATGAGCCCAGGACCTGGTACCACTGCCTAGATGCCTCCCAAACAGATCAAGCCAATCAACTGTCTCACCTATTCAGAGGGCCTGATCCAGTTGGGGGCCCCTCAGCCTTTGGTTCATAGTTCATGTGTTTCCATTCGTTTGACTATTTGTCCCTGTGCTTTGGATGCAGAGATCCACGGCTAGGACCCGGCTGGAGCGCCAGGAGTCTAATTAGCGAGAAAGAGGAGGGTTTATATGAGCGAGAATTGTTGAAACCCATTTGTAGTTTTAATTTGCATTTCCCGGATGGTAAAATATGTTGCATAGGTTTATTTTCCTGCCTTAATTCGTCTTTGGGACCACTTATTGGTTGATTATTTGTGTGTGTGTGTGTGTGTGTGTGTGTGTGTGTGTGTGTGTGTGTTGTTGATGTGATAATTGAGTTCTTTACTTATTCTACTTGCCAATCCTCTGTTGAGTGCATAGCTAAGATTTTTCGAAAGGTGTCCTCCTGTCGTCTGGGTTGGCTCTTCACCCTGCTGCTTCCTTTGCCGGCTAGAAGCTTTGTCATCTCACGCAGCCCCATCTGTCTTGTCTTTGCTTTATTTCCAGACCTACCAGGGTGCTTTTCAGAAATTCTTTGCTCATACCTATATCTTAAAGTGTTTTCGTCTAACAATTTCAGAGTTTCATATCTTACATTAAGACCTTTGATCCATTCTGAATTGATTTTTTGTGCAGGGTGAAAGATACAGACCAAGTTTCATTTTTTTCTCATGAGAATATCCAGGTTTCCCAGCACAATTTCTTGAAGAGACTGACTTTTCTCCAATATATATTTTTGTTGTCTTCATCAACAATCAGGAGGGTCAAGGCAGCATGATATATTTTGTGTCTTTCTATTCTATTCTATTCTCTTCTATTCCATTGATTTCCATATTTTTGGCAGTAACATGTTGCTTTTATTTCCATAGCTCTGCATTATAACTTGAGGGTTTTAACATCTTACACAATATTCTTACTGTGAAGGATTGTATTGACCACCTGGAATCTTTTGTGATTCTATGTGAATTTTAAGGCTTTAAAGGTTTATTTTTCCTATGAAGTATTTTATTAGAATTTTTATGAATATTGTATTGAGTCTTTATACACTTTTTGGTAGCATGGATATGTTCACAATATTATTTTTGCAGTTTCTTGGGCATTATAGGCACTTGTATATCCTAGTATCTTCTTAAAGTTCTTCCTTTAGTATCTCAAAGTTTCCTTGAAGTGGTCTTTCACTTATTTTTATAAGAAGTACTCATAGGATTTTATGAAACTATTGCAAACAGGGTGGTTTCTTTGGCTTATTCTCTACATGTCTATTATTTGTCTATTGTGGAGTTAATGACTTTTTGTACCTTGATGTTGTATGTTGTTACAGTACCCATCACATCCAAAAGGTTTTTTGTAGGATCTTTAATTCTCTTATGGTTAGGGTCATACCTTACTACCACACTTATATACATTTTATGTTTCAACTTGTTCTCTTCCTATAGAAAAAACTTCAAACACTATATTTAATTAAAGCATTGGGAATTAACATCCCTGTTTCAATCTTGATTTCAGATGAAATGCTTTTAGATTTTTGTCATTTAATATAATGCTGCCTGTAAGATTACCACATGTAACATTTATTATATTGAGGAATACTCTTCCAATTATTATGTGTAGCCATTCAATTACTATCACTAAATGTGTTAATATATACTACAGGTGGTTGTAGCAATTTAAATGTCTACCACCAATATATATATACAATCTGTTTCTCAAGATTTTTGTGTAATTATAAATACTCGAAATTAATATTTTACTCAAATGTTTTATCATGAAGAAATGTTGAAATTTTGACGAAGTCCTTTTCCGAATACAAATGATGATTATGTGGTGTCTTTCTTTATGTTATAATAAACTTATTGATTTAAGTATGTTAAACCATCATTTTTTCCTTAGAGAAACCCTGTTAGCCATGATCAATGATCTTTTAATATGTTGTTAAGTGTACTTGCAATGTAATATTGAAAATTTTTACATCTACATTCATCAGATACACTGTTTTACAATTTTGTTTTATTCTTTGTGCTCTTATGTCAGGATTATACTTGCTTCATAAGTGAGTTAGGTAGTATTTCTTCACTTTCTGCTTTATAGTGTTGGTGTTGAAGTTACTTATTATCTTGTTGATGACAGTCTGTATTTTGCACTCTTTTTGTTTGACTTTATAATATTGGGCATGTTTTGGTGTACTATATATCTATATCTATATATCTATATATATATATATATGTGTGTGTGTGTGTGTGTGTGTGTTTCATTGCAAATTATATATACATATATATATGTATATATACTTATATTTATAACAGTATCTTCATGGATTGTTCCTTTGATGGGTATGAAATGGCACTTATCCGGTTAATTTTGGCTTGAAATCTCCTTTGTCAAAGAATCACATGCTCATACTCATTCTTTCCAGTTCCATTTCCTTGGATTGCCCTTTTTCACATGTTTACCCTAATTCTGTATTAATTTTTCCTTTGATGTTAATTTCTGTTTGTCTGTGTCCTTCAATTGTAGAATTGGGATTATTAACACACAGTGTTATTGAAAGAATTACATCAATTTCTGTCATTTTTTTTCTTTTGTAGTGTTTGTTATTTTCCTAATCATTCTTGGCTTGTTTAATTTCCTTTCTAGTAAAAACATTCTCTTCTTTTCTGTGACTCCAAGGAAATGTTTAATTTTCTCTTTTATGAGTAGGATTCTTCAGGCATGTTCAACAGTGTCTGGTGGTGGTCATCAGTTCCCTTTAGTTTATGTTCATAAATGTAAAGTTTTTTTCCTCTTTCAACTATGAAAGATAGTTTTGAAAGATATAGACACTTGAGTTGAGAATTACTAACTTACAGAATGTGAAATACCTTATTCCACATTCTTCTGGATTATAGAGATTATGCTGGGAAATTTGTTATTTCTTAATGGGTTTGCCTTAATGTATGGCTCAGTGATTCACCTCATCACTCTCCCTATTATTCGTTTGTGCTGTGTTCTTACTTTTGGAACTATAATATTATGTGTGTGTGTGTGGGGGGTATTTTTCCACTAATGTCTGTTTGATTTCTTGTATCAGGATAGTCTTCTCCTTTCCTAGATTTTGAAATTATTTCTACTGTGACTGCTGTGGAATAATCCTCTTGTACACTTTAAAGATTTGTCACTTGATTTAATAAAACACTTATTGGCCAGTTGCCAAGCAGGAAGTATAGGCAGGGCAACCAACCTAAGAATGCTGAAAAGAGAAGGGCAGAGTTGGGAGTCAGAATCCAGACACAGAGGAAACAAGATGAGAATGTTGTACTGAGAAAACGTACCAAGCCATGACTAAACTAGATAAAATTATGAACTTATTTAAGAATAGGAGCTAGTTAGTAATAAGCCTGAGCTACCAGCCAAGCATTTATAAGTAATATTAAGCCTCTGAGTCAATTATTTGGGAAGTGGCTGCTGGGTATTTGGGAGTTGTTGGCAGGACAGAAACACCTGCCTTCATATGACTTTATTGAGTATACTCTCTATGATTTTAGTATGCATTCCAAATTCTTCTATGCTCATGATTCATAAATTTGATAGTTAAATGCTGTCTCATATGTCTTGCTGGTATGTATCGTATTATTATGTCATTATCATTGTCTAAATGGGCTAATTTATTTACCGTTTATCAAGCCCTGTAATTCTCTCTCCTAATTCTTTCAATCTGTTGGTCAGGCTTTCCCCTTACATGTTTTGTTTTCTGACCTTTGGTCTTAGTTTCTAAAAATTTACCTTTATTTTTCAGTATTTTAACTTTTTGTTGAGTTCATTTTCATATCCTGTATTGACTTCTTTTTTCATTCAGCTGATTATTTATATTCTTTCTGAATTCATTCATAAGTTTTACTGAATGTTAATGTGGGTGTATGCATGCATCTACTTGTGATCTTTGATTTCCCTGGACAATCTTATCATCATTATTTTGAATTCTTTGTGATATCACCAAGATAATTATCATTGAAGCTTGTTACTGCAGAATTAATAATGTAATTTTCAATAGGGTTCTATTCTATTAATTTTACTTATATCTTGTTTTTGCTTTGGAAATTGTATTTATAGGATTAGGTTATATAGCACGGTGTTTTAGTTATCTGTGCTCTTTTTGGTAAACTGTGTTGTACTAAGTTTGAACTGTTCCTTCTGTAAAGACTGGTGAAATGTGTCTCTGTAACGAAACACTCAGCTCATATGCTATGTTCTCAAGCTTATTCTCTCTCTAGCATTAATTCATAAATAGAAGCAACCTTAGCTGAAAAATAGCCCTGCTACAGAAATAAAAGAAATAAGTGGCGGTCATAAGTTCTCTTTTAGGGTCCTTAATTTCTAACTGCATTCTAAATCCTAATTCCTATACCCACAGACAAATATAGCATTCATCCGTCACCAAAGAATTTTCCTTTTGTAGCAGAGACTACCATAGAAACCCACAACTGGATAAAATGAAGAGAACAACTGGCTGTCCTCAACTAATACATCTACAGACCAACCACCACACCTAAGAATCAGGGAACTTCATGAGAAAGGAGGCAGAAAATTTAGAAGAGTCAGAGAACCAGGACAGGACATCTGCTGTTTTCTGTACATGAGAGAGAAACTGCACTTGGAAATACCGATTTATATGCTATGACAGTTTCAGTGAGAATGACTCTTATAAACATATCTATTTGAATGATTAGGGAATTGTTTGAGAAAATATTGAGATGTGTCATTAGGGATAAGCTTTGAAGTTTCCAAAATTTGACACCATTCCCAGTTAGCGCTGTCTGCCTCATGCTTGTGAATGAAGTTTTAACCTCTCAGCTACTGCTTGAACACCATGCCTGCCTGCCTGCTGTCATACTTTCTGGCATAATGGTTGTAGACTTTAACTCTCTGAAACTATATTCTCCTAATAAACACTCTCTTCTCTTAGTTTGTTCAGAGTATCATATTACAGCAATATAAAAGTAACCAACATGGCTGGAACAGTTCTACAGAATTCAACCCTAATGAAGAGCTACTAACAGTTAAAGGTTACACAAGATGGAGGGTCAGTGTTCCCCAAGGATGAGACCCCTCATAGGCTAGGAAGGAATTGTAGGGAAAAAAAGGAAAGTAAGAATATTGTAATTACAGTACTCATATATGGAATTTTCAAGAAATACAAATAATTCAAAAAAAAATTACTCATTTATTTATTTTCTTTGGGAAAGAATAGGGTAGTGTTATATGTAGTAAGATATTAATTACTAAATGTAAAAATGGGAAAATAATGAGAGCAAGATTAGCACTTATTATCAAAACCCCCAAGAGAAATATGACAGAAAAGTAAACAGAATGAAATACAGTAATGATTACAGCAGGAGAAAATGAAGACCCAGCTAGTGATGCAATCAAAAGAGGAAGAGATAAAGAAATGCAATATGTCAACCTAAAATATCCAAAGCAACCACAGGACTGAGGCAGTGTCTCCCACTTAAGGCCATGTGCTTTTAAAGAAAGTCTATCTAAAGAAGTAGAAAACCAAACAAAATGCAGAGAGTGTTGAAGGATCAAGACAGTTCACAGCATTGGGATCAGTTGTTTAACAAGGGAAATACGAAGAAAAGCAAGGACAACTGAGTAGAGGCACAGGCTATCTCTTGATGTCTGTCATGTGTGCAGGAATATGGCTTGTCTACATGGTGTCCTCCATGCGGGCAGGTCCTGACTGTCCTTATGCAGTCCCTCATGTCTCTATAGAGACACTTGTATGGACACAAGTGCAGTCTGTCCCTATGATATCTTGTTTTACCCTTGCTGACTAGTTAGCTTTGTACCTTTTTAGGAGAACAGAATCTTTATGATAGTTTATTTCCTGTGTTGCTCTCTGTATTGTTACACAACCACAGGGTTTGGTGCATGGAAGAGGAAGTTGGTATAATAATTTCCACATGTTGTGCAATCTCTGCATAGTAGTAGGAAAATTAAATTGTACTCCAGAAAATGAGCCAATGGGGTGATAAAGAAAGTAGAAGTCACTCCAATGTGCCAGGAAACCATTTCTCTTGTATCACAAACACAAAGGGTAGCTATCAGTCTTCACTGGGATTCACCACATCACTTAATTAGGTTAGATACAGAAAGAAAGAAGTAAATATGAGGAACACTAACAGGAAATATTATTGTGACTGCAGTGCTCTCTTAGTTCAAACACAGATGCTCAGCAGCTACAGAATATGCACAGATAAGGTCCAAATTTTAACATACATGACAAGATTTCTGACAAATTCTGACCTCAATGGCTTCATTTTCCCTAAAAGACACTAATAGAGAAAGTTGATTTTCTTTCAATTATTAGGACTGTTTCTCCAATCCTACTTCCTTTCATGTCCAAGTTTGACCTTTTATTTTTTCATATCCAAACACACTTTTCAGAAAAAATTTCTGTCCAATCCCCTAGATGGTGTAAGTCTCCATGAATGTACATATCATACGATTTATGATAATACAAATAAATGCACATCTGTCTGATCATTTGTCTGATTTCAGTTTTTCTCATTACATCCTAAGCTCTCTTTAGTCATGGGTAATTCTTCAATGTTCAGTACTATATTACAGAACACATTTAATGTTTTGCAAAAGTGGGTAAATGTCTCTTGTGTTAAGGATAGAAAAAAATACTACCTGCCACTACCCTGATCAAGCACATCTTGCCTAAATGAGGACAGGAGGTCTAGTGCAGAGGCCCACAAAGGTTTCCTAGTGAGATTTTGGCTGTGCTTTGGGGAGGTCTTTTGCTCCACCCCTTGGCATTTCTATAAAAGACCCTTTAGAAGAGACAGAGGGGACTGGTGGATAATGATCCAGGCCCTCCCAAGGCTATTCTGTGTTTCTATTTCTCTCTGCTCTATCTTTCTATCTAAATATTTCTCACTCCTTCCTCCTCAAGAGTACCCTGGGGGAAAATAGGAGTGGGCCTCCCATAGAGAAATGAATAGGCCTCCCACAAATAGCGCCAGGAACAGAGAGCAGGGACTTGGAGAAAGGGGGGTTGGGGACCCTGTAGGAAGCAGTTGGGCATGTGTGGTTTTGTAGTATAATGTAGATGGGAGTATTCTATTTTGGGGAGTATAGGTAAAGTAAGGTGACTGAAAGAAATGCCGAAGTGAAAAGTTAGGCTGCATCAAGTATCTCTCTATCTAGATTTCTTTCTTTTTTTCTCTCTCTCTCTCTTAATTTCTATCTATAAAAACTAGGAAAACAGGTGGGGTAGGAATATAGGGTAAGAAAAATCTTAGAGTAATATAAAATATAGGAACATAGTGTAGGAAAATCTTAGGATAAGAAAAAGCAACAAGACAGAGGAGCTGTGTTCTTGGGACTATGAGTGCAGACTCCTGGGGAAGAATCAGAGTCATGAAAAAATACTATGTAAGAAAAGTGGCAGAAAAAGATTTCTGTGGAAGATTTTGGTCTGTAGATAGTTTAGATTCAAGCCCTGAGATGCAGGGGTGAATTTTCCCTGAGATAGATGAGGACAAAACAAAACTCTCCACTCTGCTGGCAGACGCTATTACAACACCATACAATTAAAATCAGTTTCTGTTTGACCATGAAGCTGATTTAAGGCAATAGAAGTCTTGAGATGATACAAGAGAGGAAATAAAGGGGCTAAAAATCATCGTAATTTCATTCTAAACACCTGAAAGCTTTCAGGTCTTTCCTTCTCAGATCTCTTTTCTTCCTGTAAGGGCAAAATTAAGTTCACCTGGAAATAACATCCATCAGTACGGGAAAGTCACCTGTAGTTGTCCTAGAAAAAGACACCTCTTGGAACATGGCAAACCCTCTCTGCTAGACCTATCTTCCCTTCAAGCTAGTATTAGAAAAACAACAGACCCTTCGGACCCTAGCCAGAGTCCCTCAGACCAGAGCCTATGCTCAAAGAGAGTGCAGGTGGAAAGCTAAGCAGGGGCCAGCTTCCCCCAGGTTGGAGCCACTGCAGAGTGACATGGGACCTAGGGAGGGGCTTCTGGCATTGAGGAAGCAGTGGGGGCTTTGGGGTCCTCCCTGCAATGAAAACAACAGGGTCTGAGTTTCTTGCAGTAGCTGCAATATGGGAAAAACTGAGACAAAATTTGTCTGTACAGACTCAGAGATGTAAGCCCCCTACCTCTAGAACAGAAAGCAGTTAGCAAAGGGTTGGGCCATGACAGAGGCATCAGGGGCTGTGAATCTGGGGGTAGGAGACAAGCCAGGACAAAGAGAAACTATCCAGGGGGAAAATGTTTCTGAAGATGCTTTTATTCAAGTACTTCCATTTTCTTTCACTGACCCAGTAAGGTGGGAACCAAGTGCCAATCTGTAAGTAAGCATGGGTGGTCATGGTCTTCTCCAGGAATAATCTCAGGTGAAGAAAATATACCTGTCAATGCCAGCTCTGGGAGAACAGAAACCTCCCGTGAGAAAAAAGCTTGATCTTAATTTCTGTATGAACACCGACCATGTAAATGGAACTGGAAGTGCACAGCCACCAGCGGTTGCATCTGAGTTTTCTCCCAGACTTGAAAGGCAGCTTGGGAAATGTAGTTTGTAAAAGTGTGGCAGTATAGGCAGGGCGGGAGGCAAAAACATAGACAGACTAAGACAAAAGCTTTTGTTCTCTGTAACAGAGTAGCAAGACACCCAAGGAAATGCTAACAGAAAGTGCTGCTGTACTGGAGAAGGAAGTTTCAGCAGTGTTTGTTTGAATTGTGGCACGCAGGGGACCTGTAATAAGTTTGGGTAAAGGGACAGCCCCTCGCTAGAAACTATCTGCCACTGAGCACATTTCTGCAGGTTCTGGAATGTCTTAGAGTACTTGGCAGGAAAGGTGACTTTGGGGGAGTGACATTGTCCCAAGTGGGATTACAACCCACTAGCAACAAGTGTTACTGCCCCCTAACAAAGACATTATTGTGTGGTACAAAGAGGTACCTGTAAGAGAGGTAAAGCCATTCAGCCACACATTGAGCTTTCAGGACAATATCCTAGCAGCAGAGTCTGCTGAATGCTGCAGGTCTGCAACCCCACTCCAGTTTAGACAATTACCTTCCCCTGATGGGACACTGATTGTTGTGGATTTGCCACCTGAGCAATTCAGAAACAGAATGTTCCTTAGGAGGTTTTCGTCCTCATCCTCCTTTTTTCTTTTTTGGGTTTGCTGTAAACTGAGATAACTCTCAATAGAGTTTTTATAAAAGATCTGGGATGATTAAAGTACTGTTTAGCAGCAGCACTATTCTTTGAAAACTAACAGTTCATTCTTATTCCTACTTTTCAAATGAAGTCCAAAGAAATTACTTTCTATCTTGTTGGAAGAATAATATAAATAGTTCTTTTAAAAACTCTCTTCTTGCCGGGCGGTGGTGGTGGCGGCGACGGCGGCGGCGGCGGCGGCGGCGGCGGCGGCGGCGGCGGCGGCGGCGGCGGCGGCGGCGGCGGCGGCGGCGGCGCATGCCTTTAATCCCAGCACTCAGGAGGCAGAGGCAGGTGGATCTCTGTGAGTTCGAGGCCAGCCTGGTCTCCAAAGCGAGTTCCAGGAAAGGCGCAAAGCTACACAGAGAAATCCTGTCTCGAAAAAACCAAAAAAAAAAAAAAAACCTCTTCTCGAAATATGCTAAAGTTTATAAAATAGTTCTATAGAGTTGCCTTTTGAATATGTTTGTAAAAATTATAAATATAGTATTCATGTTAGTTGTAAATATGTATAGTGATTAAGAGATCTTCTCTAGATGTGTGCTAAAGTTTGTATAATAGTTCTATAGAGTTTCCTTTTGAATTAAGCTTGTAAAAAGGGTAAATATTGAATGTAAAAAGAGCAAATATTGACTGGAAATTTGCAAAAAGTGTAAATATGTACTAGAATTGTTTTTATTATTCCATCAATATCTGTCTAATACAGAAAAATTGGGTAACATTAATTTTTAAAGGATAAACCAAATCAATCACATTAGAAGCATCTTCAAGTTTTTATTATTCTTTTACCTTCAGGAATATTTGAACACTTTTTATGATAGCTCAAAATATAATGGTCTCAGTGGCCTCTGGTAAACTTTCCTGTCTTCTTCCTAAAAGATTTCACTCTTCCTCTGTTTCTGTTCAGAAAGGAATAGGCCTCCCACATTGGGGTAGGCCTCCCACAACTGAGTTAGTGTGTACAGAAATTCTACAGCTGTGATAAGGGCATATGTATTTATGAGCTCCTTAAACAGATAAAAGTGTTTTTATAATTAGCATGGCTTTTTGTTTACTTGAGTGGATACTTTGAAGTGTACTGTTTTTTCCTGGGAATCAAAATAGTCACTTGAGAACTTTATTGAACATCTGTTAGGAGAGAGTTTTAATTTAGAAAAGGGCTTGGTGCAGCTAAGACTGCTGTAGTCATCTTAGACCTATTCCAAAAAGGCTATTCCACCTTTATTATCCTCAACTCCTTTACTGGGAGGTGTGGCAGCTATGGAGATTGCTGCCAAAGTTTGCAAGCTCTTACTAGGGACCTGGGTGAAAGCTGAGTTAAGCTCTGTACCCCCTCCTTCCAGAGGCTGTTAGCCAAAGACAGGCAACTTTATTCTTGATAGCTTCCTGAATGTATATGTGGAAGATTACTCAAGAAGAACAACCTAATAAAGGCACAGTCTATCTGCGGGACCTGGAGGACCCTTTATTATACCAAGAAGGGGGAATGGTGGTTTTCTAGTGAGATCTGAGCTTACTTCACCCAGAAGGGCTGTATTAGAGGATTGCTTGGCTATGTGTGTGGTTACCAGGTGATTGGAAGGGCCTGCATTTGCCTATGCTAGGGGAAGGTCTCTTGCTCCACCCCTTGGCTTTCATATAAAAGGCCCTTTAGAAGAGACAGAAGAGTCCTGTGGATAATGATCCAGGCCCTCCTGAGGCTATGCTGTGTTTCTGTTTCTCACCCCTGTATCCTTCTATCTAAATAATTCTCACTCCTCCTGCCTCAAGAGTACCCTGGGGTACTCTCACAGAGAAATGAGTAGCCCTCCCACAGTCTAGAGGTTAACAGGCCTGCAAGCATATTCTCTATCATCCAGTCATCCTGTGTGATATGACTAACTTATCCATAAAGTTCAGCTACTAGCTGGGACCCACTAAGAATATTCTTATGAATTAAGCAAAACTTAGCTACTTGTTGTCAAGTGAGAGACTAAGAATCTGGAGCCATGTAGATCAGGCCAAGATGTATGAGAGAAAAATAAATAAACAAAGAGAAAAATGTCACTGGATGAGGAAAGTTTGAAAAGAAAAGAGTAAGATTCTAATCCAAATTGTGTACCAAGGAAGCCAATATTCTCACATTATTCTGCTGTTTATGGTAGCTATCATGTAAAAGTCATTTGAAGTATAGAGACAGTAGAGTTTTTTATAGCTGACCTGACTCAAGGGATGGCATGCTCTCTCTGTGCTTGGCTTGTATATGGTTTGTGTTTGTCTCCCAAGAGTTCCTGTGTTGGGGATTTGGTCATCATTGTTCAAAGTTAAATAACAGTGATGTCGGGCTGGAGAGATGGCTCAGCCATTAAAGGCTAGGCTCACAACCAAAAATAACAGTGATGGCATTTGGAAAGCACAAATGGCAAGTAAGTGGGGCACTGAAACAATTTTTTGTGAAGGAATCCATGCAGAATGTGGGGATTCAACCCTGATGCACACATACTGGAGGTTAGTTTGAATCAGCTGATCCCCATTTTTTTCTTTTGGTTCCTTCGTTCACCATGTGATTTCTTCTTGCACACTCTCCCATCATAAGTATTTCAGTGCAGGGACCAAAATTGATAATATGATATAAGCTAAAGAAGTTCTTTTTTTAAAAATACTCAGCTTCATTTATTTTATTTTAGCAATATACCATATATTCATTAACCACATAGTCAAAATGTTACATATTTATACTGATTATATTTATGTACGTATATCTTTATATAGAGTCACATATATTGCATCTATCTATTTAGATATACACATCCATCTCTTCATTTATGTTTATATTCACATATATGCACCATTTAAGGACATGCATGGTGACTCCCCGATAGCCTATTTATGTTATACATACAGAATGTATTCGTAAGGGTCACTGTAGTTGTGGGATGTTCATAATCCATTCTTTCATTTAGTGACTGGTAAAGACCTTGTACTACTTCAAACATAATATATCAAGCTGGTAGTTGTTTTGTTGATATTAAGAAAATGAAAGTATATGAAATTTATTTTGCAAGTAAGTCTTTATTGAGAAACTTACTATACATGATGCAATGAAAATAAATTATGTTAGGATCAACTCTATGTGCACTCTTTCTTTCATTACCACTCAGTATATGAATTATTCTAGACAAGTTAGAAAAAAATTAGAAAACACTGAGTTTGATTCTCATTTAGAGAAGATTTTGGTAAGCATTAGAAAGAGTTACCTCTATCACTGTCTCCATTTCTAAAGGTTTTCAAAATTCTCACTTTAAAATTTGCATATAATTATTTAATATATAATAGAAATAAAATGTCTCTCAAATCAGTTGAAAATAAACAGAAGAATTTATTTAGGACTGGAAGATTAATCTTTAACCCACCTCAGAAGTTTTGCTTTTGTTGGTGATGCCATCATTTATAATAAAATTATGTGCTAGGTCCAAGCCTTCTATGACTGCCACAGCTGTACCTTCTCTGAGCCCTCTCTGCTGTGATGAGTGGCCTGCTGTTTTTCTTTGGGATGGCTCAGATAGGCTCTTGCTAATACTTAAGAACTATCTCTGGAACTTGAGTCTTATCTCTCTAATGAATGTCTGCTCCCCAACAGAGCTGAGAGCCCAGGGAGAACCAAACCTCTTGATCCTTACTTTATGGACATCTACTTACTGGATCTCAGGGTCAGAAGCTCTGTGATCTAGTCACTCTGGTGTTGTACTCTCTCCAGGAATCTAGGGTTCAAACAGCCCCTGCAGCCAATAACTGCTATGGTGATAGATGGCCTCAAGCTGCTTTGCCTGCTCCAGACCTCAGGTCTCCGGACTCTTGTATGTCTGGACTTGCGACTTTGCTGATCTGAAGCATCGGTGTCCCCTTTCCTCCCCACTGGCATTCTACCTTTAATTGGATGTATTTTCAACACCTTGTCTCTCACCTTATCTCGGCCCCTTTATGTTTGTTTGGGCAAGACCCCAAAGAGAATCACCTTACTTCTAGTCCTTTCTAAAGCATTAACTCTAATCTTGTTACTTCTTGCATTAGGAACAGTAGGTGTATGATACTGTGGCATTCCCTCTCCAGTCAGGACAGGCACTTACTTTATCAGGATATATGATGCTGCCTGGTGTCCTCAGGAAGGAATTTGACTAGTTTATCGATCAAGCCTGCTCCAGTCTTTATAAGGACAGAACTTTAAGAAGATTTTGGGAAATGGTTGCATAATAGGGCCACAGTAAGAGCAGCAGACAATACGCCAAGGTGACTACAGTGAGAGGGAGGAGAAGTTGACAATGAGAAAAGGGAGCTATGGGTTGGGATGTGCTGGTTTTAGTTTATCCTATCCTGGGTTTCATCACTAGCTGAATCAGTGTTTTTAAGAGTTTAATACTGACACTGAAAAATAGTACATTTATGTGTGATATTTGAGTTTGTTGCTTTATTTTTAATTTTATAATGACTTCTATTATATCACTTTGATATGATTGTATAATAATACATTCAAGCGTCTTGGTTTTCCTGCAGAATTGCCAATCTATATATTGCTTCCAAAAGTAACCACTATATTATTAAATAATTGTAACTAAAACTAAGTACTCAGTGTACACCAGACTTGTTGCCCCTGATGTAAAAACATCTTCTATCTTTTCATCTCAACGTAAAAAAATATGAGGTGAACTTTTAAGAGAGAGAGAGAGTGGAACTTATGACAATGGGAAGTCTTGGGACCCTTGGGAGCAGACTGCATGAGAGCAAGCCATTCATCATGAAACTATTGACCACCGCTGAGTAGCAGTAATGCAAGATATCCAGAAGTTATCTTCATATCAGGCATTCTGGAGCCATAAGAGGGCAAACATCACACACAGTGAAATGGCATTTGAACACTAAATGTGCATGTTAGTGTCAGAGCAGTCCAATTTAGAGACAGTGAAGCAAGTACATTCGTGAAATAAGGCTCACTCCTTCCTTATTAACAATCTTCCGGGTACTGTTTACTAGTAACTCACTGCATATTTATAAATAAAAAAGACTACATGACATTCTGGTCATTCTATGAGGGGTGACAGAGCAAAGAGTAACCTAAAGTATTATCTTAGTTTAATATTTTTGCTTCCTTCATAAAAAAGATAAAAAGTGTGTCCTTTTCCCCATTCCTATAAAGATGTCTAAATGGCTTTTGAATTATAATAATGTTCATATTTGTACTTTCGCTTTCTGATTTTGTGCATACTTAGAGTGTTGTCTGAGAATATCAAATAGAAAACTCCTGAAACAAGCAATTCATGTTTATGTGGCATGTCTTTCTATGTACTATGATGAACTTCCATGCTGCCTCTAACCTTTCCTAGAAGGAAATGAACCATCCCCATATCTAGCACAGCGACACATACATAGTCTAACTTCTGGGATCTTCGACACCTATCGCTTATCAAAAAGACTATGATATTGTTGCAATATGTATGTGTGTAAATTAAACTTTATGTTTCTTTATGATTGAATAAATTCAATTGTGAATATGTGCCGGACTTGAGTCCTGCTTCATCCTGTGAGTAAAATGGGAAAGAACATCCAGGAGACTGTCTTGGAGAAAAACTCATCCATTAAGAATGGGGAGGGAACAGTCATAATGCCACAGGAAGAATGGCCTGTTGGATCCATGTGGTGGCATGTTATTGGTTAGGGCAAGAACTTGGAGAGGCAAGAGGCACTTCATCCACATGCTCAGGAGTAGCAGGGGCCAGGGAAAGAAACCTAACAGGTCATATACAAAAGAAAGGAAATTCAGTCCAGGTTGTCTCATTGGTCAGATAAACAGCAACCAGTCCTCATAGTCTTGGGGAGGCATGGCCTTATCGATTGCTATATACACTTTGCATATCTGCACCTGGCATATTCTATCTGCTGGGGTCTGTTGGTGCCTGACCAAGGTGGGAAAAGCAGCCAAACTCCTCCTGCTTTCAGGATGAGAAAATCCCAGGTTTCAGACATGCTTCAACTCCATCTTAGCTTCAGGTCAGCTCTGCATGTATGTGACACATTTTCATTATCCATTCATCAACTGGTGCTCACCTCTGATTCCATTTCCCTCCTGTAGTGAATAAAGCAGCAATAAATATGAATGAACAAGTATCCCTACAGTAAGGTATAAAGTCACATATATCAAGAAGTTGTTTAGCTGAACCATTTGACAGTTCTACTTCTAGATTTCTGAGAAATCTGGACACTGATTTACATGCCACTTAAACAGTTTATATTCCCAACAACAGTGAACAAGGGTTCTTCTTTCCCACACCCTACTTTCCATCTGCTGTCATTTCATTTCCTGATGATAGCCAGTCTGAGTTCAGTGAGATTAGATCTCAAAGTAGCATCTATTTGCATTTCCCTGATAGATAACAATGTTACCTTTTAAAAAATGTTTATCCTAGTTAGTCTTAATTGTTAACTAAGACACAGTCTGAGAAGAGAAGCTTCGACTGAAAAATTATAGAGGTCAAATTCGGCTGTGGGCATTTTTAAAAGAGAATATCTTGATTAATAATTGATATAGGAAGGCCCAGCCCACTGGCACATGATTCTATCTAGCAGGCTATCCTGCTCAGTCTTAGGAAGCTAGTTGAGCATGAGCCAGTAAACAAGAGAAAGCAATCCAGCAAGCAGCTACCTTCCATGACTACTGCCTCCAGTTTCCTTCTGTCCCTCAATAATGGACCTAAATTGTAAGCTAAATAAACACTTTCCTCCTAAGGTTGTGGTGATATAGTGTCCCCCAATATATTGTGTGCCCTAAAAAAACTTACCTGGGGTCAGAGAATAGAACAGCCACTGTATTAAACATAGAGGTTAGGCAGTGGTAGCACATGCCTTTAATCCTAGCATTTGGGAGGCAGAGATCCATTTGGATCTCTGATTTTAAGGCCACACTGAAACAGAGCCAGGCGTGGTGGCACACGCCTTTAATCCCAGAATTTGAGATCTCATGTCTTGCTTGGGGAAAACACAGGCCTTTAATCCCAGGAAGTGATGATAGGAAGCAATTCACATTACATAAAGTTGCTTTTGGTCAGAATATTTTCTAATGTCAATTAAGAGGAAAAGGATGACAATGTTTATTAGCCTTTTGTACTTCTTATTTTAAGAAGTCTCTGTTCAGATATATAGATTGTTTATCCATTGAGTTCTTGGCTTTCTTGGTGTTTTGGTTGTTTGTTTGTTTGTTTTATTGTTGTTCTTTGTGTAACTTTAGATAGTAATCCTCTATTAGGTATAAAGCTGGCAGATAATTTTAACCATTCTGTAAAGTCCCTGTTGGCTTGATTGATTAATCTTTTTGTTTTACTCTAGCTTTTTGATTTTATGGGGTCCCCTTTTTCAAGTTTTGGCCTTATTTTCTGAACAACCAGTGTCCAATTTAAAAAGTGTAGCACACTCCCTACCTTTACTTCTCATGATTTCAGAGTTTCTGGTTTTACACTCCGGTCTTTGTTTCATTTGGAGTTGATGTTTGTACAGGGTGAGAAATGAGAATTTAGTTACTACGTTCTCTGAATTTTTAGATGTGAACCTTGGTAGCTTAAATTTTTGTTTTAGGACTATTCTGGCTGTATCTAGAGGGTTCTGTAATGTTGTAGTCTCATTTTCATTTAGTTCTAGAAATTATTTTTAAATTTCTTCCCTAATTTTTGCAATGACCTATTGTGCATTTCAAAGCATAATATTACATTACAAGTATTTGCTCATTTCCTGAGTTTAATTTTATTTTTTATACTTTTATACCATGATGATTTGATAAGATTAAAAGAATTATCTAAAATTTTTGTATATTTTATTTAGATTTGCTTTTTGGTATGCAATATGACCAATTTTAGAGAGAGTACTATGTGGTTCTAAGAAAAATGTGTATTCCTTATCTGTGGGATAGAATATTCTGTAGATAATTTTTTAAACACAGCTGGGTTTTGGTAGAATTAGTTTTGAGGGATCTTCACTGAATTTTATTGTGAAAAACTACATGTGATAACAGAGGATTGAAGTACCCTACTATTATTGTTCCAGAGCCAATATGCTCTTTTATGGCGTTTTTGGTCCTGAAGATGAGGTGCATAAATATTTGTAATACATCATCTTCATGAATTGTTTTCTGTGTTCATTTTTAGTGACCACATTTATCTTCCCTGATTAGTTTCCATTTCAAGTCTATTTTTATCAGATATTCAAATGCCAATGGCAGTTGTTTAATGGCTTTTACTTGTTTTGTAGGTTTATTTCTTACCTTTCACTCTCAGTATATGGATGTCTTTTTAAGTTATGTTATATACTTGAAGACATCAGCTAGAAAGATCATGCGTTTTCATAGATCCAGTTACTCTGAAACTTTTAGTTGGTCAATTAAGGCCAATTATATTTAAAGTTATTATTATACAGGGTTATTTTCAATCATTTTGTTGGTTATCTTGGTTAGATGGTTTATTGTTGGCTGGTTGTTTTTTTTGTTTGTTTGTTTATTTGTTTTTTTGAGACAGGGTTTCTCTGTGTAGCTTTGCATCTTTCCTGGAACTCACTTTGTAGACCAGGTTGGCCTTGAACTCACAGAGATCTGTCTGCCTCTGGCTCTGGAGTGCTGATATTAAAGGCCTGTGCAACCACCATCCGGCTGTTGGCTGTTTTTTTTTTTTTTTCATTCTCTACTGATGCATAATACATTTGCTGGTTTTTTTTGGGGGGGGAGGCATGATTGATTTCTTTACACTTTCCTGTGTCCATCTATTTCTTTTATGACATGTATCAGAGGTATAATTTCTTATGTATTTGCAGATGAAACTTACTATATAATTTGTATATAGTATCCCTTTAAAAAGTCTCTTTAGTACTACCTTAGATATCATTTACCTTGTGCTTGTCTTTAAATGTTCTTATTTATCAGTTTTAACAGACAACTTTGCTGGACATAACAATCTTGATTGATAGTTATTATTTTTAGGACTGGAAATAAATATAAATTTCCATGTTTTGCAGCCTTCTAGGATTGTTGCAAACACATTTGATATCATTCTAGTTTTTTTTTTTTTTTTTAATGAATGCTAGTTGGCATACAGAGAACTAATGCTGAGCACCATTTCTGCTTCCTGACTATAGGTATCATGTGCAATCTCCTGCCACTGTGATTTCCCTGCAAGGGTGGCCACTTTGAACTATAAGGCAAAATAAGCCTTTTCTCTCTTACGATACTTTTTTCAGAATGTCTTAGCCCAGCAACAGGAAAATAAATTAAGACAATGATAAAATGGTTAATATGTCAGGAGATTTCAAATACATATTAGCAAAATTAATCAGGAAGCATTCGAGGATATTAATAAGCAAAGAGAGTCCATCTAGGACTTGTAAACAAAAATAAGAAACAGGAAAGAAATGCTTTAAAGAATGGGTAAAAAAAAAAAAAAAAAAAAAAAAAAAACAGTAATGCAGAAGAGGAAGTCAGCAATGTAAAAGAAATATCCAGAAAGAAAACTGAAAAAAAAAATTGTGAGGGAGGAATAAATAAATAAAGGAAAATTTTAAAGTAGACAAATCAAATAAAACAGCAAAAAATCAAGAGAAAAATTAACAAGACATTAAGTATAAAGTATCATTAATAGATAAATAGTTATCAGGGATGGAGAAAAAACAAGAGCAAAATTAACAAGAAATTAAGTATAAAGTATCATTAATAGAGAGATTAATAGTAGTCAGGGCTGGAGGGCAGGTTTGATAAAATGACTTCAACTCTATTGTTGATGACACCACATAAATTAAAAAAAAAATGGTGTAAAATCTGATCATAGCATCCATGTACTCCAGAGTTCATCCTGAGGGTCCACAAGCTAGTGACAGAACAAAACATAAACAGAGCATAGCAGATCTACTCAATGAAATTATAGCACAGAAATTTCCCCAGTCTAGACAAAGAGATGCTCATCCACAAAAGAAGCATTTAGAGCTGTAAATGAACATACATAGAGTAGAATGTGTCTGCAACATGTTATAGTCAAGATATCAAAACTACAAGAAAAAAGTGTCAAAATACCTACAAAGAGCAACATGTTAGAATAACATCTAGTGTGGTATACACAACCATAAAAGCCTGCACAGAATGGAACAAATGACTGCTGCCTAAAATTATTATATTAACAGTTCTCTTTTGAAATTGGCAGGTGAGTAAGAACATTTTAATACAAACACAAACTAAGGCACTTCATGGCAAAAATGCAGGCAAGAAAGAGCTACTTGAGTGAATTTTGAGTGAATATTGCACAGTAGAAAAAGAAAGGCTCAATCTCTAGAATCCAGCTAAGAAGGAATGCAGCATGTCCAATACAGCAAACCTGCAAAACTTCAATGCTAACCATAGGCAAAGAAAGCAAATAAACTATAATCCAACAAACTAGGACAACAGCAGAATCATGACAATCAATAATCATTTCTCAGGAATAATCTTTAATATAGATGGCCTCTATTCACCAATAAAGAAACACAGAGTCCTTGACTAGGTTATAAAACATAATACAGTTATCTATTTTCTCTTAGCAATACACCTCACTTACAGAGATGCCAACTAATTAAAATTCAAAGGCTATGATTTAATCTGTCAAGTATCTATCAAGTAATGGAAGCTATGGACAAGCTAGTGTAGGTATTTTGACACCTGACAAAGTACATTTTAAGTCAAAATTAGTCTGAAGGGATAAACAAACAGCACTACATATTAGTAAAGGAAACAAGTTTGATAAACTATAGTAGTTACAAATATATGCAGTAAAATCTTGGCTTCTCCATTTACAAAAGCAACACTATTGGGTATAAACCTTCAGTAGGTCTGGATAGAGTAGGATTTGGTGACTCAAATAACTTACTCTTATCATTAGATACGGTATGCAAGCTAAATCCAAAAAAATTTGAGTTAAACTACATTAAAGATCAAGTAGCAAATGGCAATCTATAGAATATACATTATATTACATTATAGAATAAATATTATTTTCAGGAGTACATTGATACCTTCTCTAAAAGCAAACTATATTCTAGGACCCAAACAATATCTTACTAAATACAAAATATGTAAAATAATTTATTCTTTGTTTTGATATTTTAGTGCAATATTATAGAAATCAAGAACAAGAAACCCATTGAAACTAGACAAATATCTCCTGAGCATACAAATAATTGTAATAGGAATAGAAATACACTGAATGTTGAAGGATAATGCATTTTAAAAAGTAACAAAATCTTATTTTGATACTTTTCAAATGTGTTATTAAAACAAAATATTAGAAATAAATGAATATATAAAAATCATAAAGGATAATGGTTAAATTATTCTATATTATACCTGTCCAATGTGAACAATTTCCCCTCAGTCAAATAATAGAAAAAAATCATTCAATTTATTCCCTTGACCATTTGTACTGAGGTGTGTGTGTGTGTGTGTGTGTGTGTGTGTGTATGTGTGTGTGTGTGTAGCAAACATACAGGAAATGGTCTGAATAGTAAATGGCACATTCTATTTCTGAAGTATTAGATATTATACTTTTATAGGCAAAAATTTAATATAAAATGATGAGAAAATACATTTTTGTAAGACTGAGAGATAGAAGGTGTAGAGATATCTTAATGGTTAATGGCCTTGTTGTGCAATCAGGAGCACCATATTTCAGATCCCAGCACTCACATAACAAGTAAGCAATCCTCACACATGCCTCTAAATCCTGCTCCAAGAAGGGAATATGTAGAATAACTGGGGCTTGCCTTCCATCCTATCTCAGAAAATGTGAACCCTAAGTTCAGGGAAAGACTAAGTCTCAAAGGAATAAGTGTAGAGTGATGGAGAAGAATATCTTTTGGCTTCTAGCCTATGCTGATGCAGGCACACTTGCACTCACATGTGCTCATACATTCAAACACACACACACAAATAAATAAATATACTCCTAAAAATCTTTTTTAATAACAAATACTAGACCTCGATTTTTTTTATTTTCTTTTAGTTTTGAGATTATAACATAATTACAAACATATCTCCTTTTCATTTTCTCCCTCTAAATTCTTAAGGTCTAACCCCCGTTTTTTTTCCATTAATTGTTAAAGCATACATATATGAATTTACATTTATGTATCTATTACTAAGTTTCATAGTAATGTCAGAAACTATACCCATAAAGCCTCTACAACATGATAGCCCAAACTTGAACCAAACAAGGATGATACCCACAGAAATGTCAAAGTGGGCAGGAAAAAGTCAAGGAGGCCTCAACCCTACAAAAAGAACTACAAAATCTAAGGAATGCTGAGAGTGAAAGAAATAGGGAAGGGAAGAGCACACCATTTGGTCATCAAATACCAAACAATCAACTCTGAAAACATACATACAAGTAACATTATGTAGACTATGATTAAAAAAAATAGCACTTCCAAACTCCTTCTAAGAAGCCATCATTACTCTAATACCAAAGCCAAATAAAGACACAGGAACAGACAAAGCTGTAGGCCATACTGATGAACATGTATGCAAATATCTTCAGTGTAGTACTTGCAAACCAAATACAGACATCTATCCAAAAGATAATCCACCATGATCAGGTTGGTTTAATTACAGTGGGGCAGTGGTAGTTCAATATACATAAGCTGACAAATGTAATTAATCACATAAAGGGGTTTAAGTCATTAAAACCCTATAGCATCTTAGATTCAGAAAAAGTCTTTGGTAAAAATCAAAAATAGCTTCATTTCCTGAGAAGGAGTAGAAATGGAATCAGCATATATAAACAAAGTAAAGTTTATATATGATAAGCTCACAGTAAACAATATCCTAAATTCATAAAACTCACCCCATTTCTATTGAAATCAGGGTAACAATGTCCTTACTAGATACAAGATGCTAATGAATAAAATCCCAGTGTCAGGAATGGATTACTTCTTTTGCAGTACTTGGATGGTGAATGTCATCCCTAATGGCTGGATTTTGTTCTGGTGGAAGATGGATCACATGAATAATAAGATCTTCCTTCTGGAATTAGTTTATATTATTGTAAGAACAAAACAGAATTATAGAGATGCTATCAAGGTTCTTAATAAGTTGACTATGAATCCATAAAATGGAAGATTATTTTAGATGAGTCAGAACTAAACAGATGTACCTCTTAACAAAATGGAGAGGTAATACAAACTAGTCTGCTGGCTTTAAAGAAGTGATATCATGTATCTTATGCAACTCCAAGTAAGTGAATTCAGTTAAATGCTACATGGGCTTGAGAGGGTACCCTGAAGCTCACCTGATGCAATTCCAGCTACAGCTTTGATTCTAGCTGGTGAAAAACCCAAAAAAGATCTAACTGCTGTTTTGAGACTCTTGGTCATGGAACATGTGAGATGCTGAATTACTCATTTTATGGTAATAGAAAAGAAATTTATCATCTTTATATGCACTATGATTACACAAAACATATATATGTATGTATATATATACATATATATGTATGTATGTATATATATATATATATATATATATATATACATATAACAATCTTATGAAAGTTTTTCTCTATTTATCTAAAGCATTTTTGGAGTACCTGTTCTCATAATGTTATTGTAATGTTCCTTTTTTTCTTATTGACTTTATTTTGTTAGGGATACTATAGAAAAGGTATGTGTATATGGGATTATAAACATTATATTTTATTACTCATAGTTATAAGGATTGAAAATGCAAAGTCATGGTGCCTGCAGATTTGGAGGGCTTGCTTTGTGGTCCATAAATAATTGTCTTCTCATGAATTCTGACAAGGTAAAGGGGCAAGGGGGCTCTCCAGATGTACTTTTAAAAAACTGCTAATATTCATTAGTGGACACCCTCAACCTCTAATTACCTCTTAAAGACTGTCCAAAAACCAACAAGTTGGGAATTACATTTTAACCCACAACTTTGAGAAGACATATTCAGTCTATGCACTTTTATACCAATCCATTTTCAGATGTTTGTTTGTATTATCACTTGTGGATTTCATTGTCTTATGGATTGCAGTTTTACTGTGTTGACAGAACATGTTGACAAACATTCAATGGTAATGCAATCTAATCTTTGACCTTTTTCTGTCTCTGTTGCTTTGAGTCAATGTTTAAGAAACAACACAATAATCTAAATGCATATTTATTTATAGATCTACTAAACAAATTTTATTTCTTATACAGTGTCAGGAATCCATAAACCATATATTAGAAACAATCTGTTTATTCATATGTTGATGACAGTTGGTGTTTGTTTCTTTTATTGGCATGAATGGGTTTCTCCATACAGCCCAAGAGGATCTGGAGTGCTCTGCATTGACCAGGATAGCCTTCAACTCTCATTAATCCTCTTGCCTGAGCACTCTGAGTACTAAGATGAGAGGCATATACCACTATAACAGATTTGTTGATGGTACTCAGATGTGGGGACTAGATAGTTAAGACTCAATCAAGTCATCATAATAATGAAATCCCATAAAAAACTTGTTTCTATGAAAGGACATTATAATGTATCAAAAGCAACTGTGTCTAATAAGTTATCAAATACAAATGATGAATTCAAAATGATGCTGTCCTCTTCTACTGAACTTTCAAGTCATAGTGAAATCATTTTGTACATCAAATTTAAAATGAATAAAATAAACACAAAAATATGATACTTATCATATATTAACTTCATGTGAACTTTAAATATTGTTGTCCATAAAGCTATGAGTAAGTAATTCATGGCTAAGAGAAGATAATAGGAGAGAAGTGGAGAAGGGAGGGAAGGAGGGAGGAGAAAAAGAATGAAAGGGGATGGGTAGGATAAAGGAAATAAGGGAGAGGAGAATAAATGAGAGGTTAAAAACAAAATAAATAAGAAAAAGTGAAAGGAATTAAGGGAGGGGTATGAATGGGAAGGAAGAGGACAGGAGAGAAGAAGGGAGGGGATAGGAGAGGAGGGAGGGGACAGGAGAGGAGGGGAGGGGAGGGGACAGGAGAGGAGAGGAGGGGAGGGAACAGGAGAGGAGGGGAGGGGATAGGACAGGAGGGGAGGGAAGAGGAGGGGAGGGGAGAGGAGGGGAATGGATAGGAGAGGAGAGGAATGGGGGCAAGAGAAGAAGAAAGGAGGGGGGAAGAGGAGAGGAGAGGAGTAAAGAGGAGAGGATAGGGGAGGAAGGGAGGGGAGAGAAGAGTAGAGGATGGGAGAGGAGGGGAGGGGAGGGGAGAGGAGTGGATAGAAAAGAAGGGGAGGGGAGAAGGGGAGAGGAGTCTAGTCATCATCAAGCAGCGAGGAGAGACACTGCATATATTCATCACTGTGCTCTGGAACCTTTAGTATCTTGACCTTGGCCTCATACAGAATTATACCCATGTTTCTCATATTTAAGACAACATGCTATTTTGCGTTTTGTAACAGCAATGCAAGTAAACTTATATGCATGAGTTAGAAAAGCTAGAAGATTAAGAATCAATAAATGAATGAACACATCATGAAAAAGAAGTGATCATAAAAAATGGAAAGAGTTAAAAAATAGAAATTCTCTAAATTATTATTGTAAAGATAGTTAAATAATGAATTGCAAATTGTAGCTAGAGTTTTTCGCTCCGGGTCCCACCAAGGCCTGGCAGTCCCTTAGCCCACTTATAAAATAAACACACAGAAGCTTACATTATTTAAACTTCTTGGCCATTAGCTCAGGCCTACCATTGTCTAGCTCTTACTCTTATACTCAACCCATTTCTGTTCATCTATATGTCGCTACATGTTCCATGGCTTTAGCTGCTGCCTCTACATGATGCTCCCTGGATGGCAGGCTGACATCTCCTCCTCTCTGCCTTCCTGTTCTCTCAATTCTCCTCTCTGCTAGTCCCACCTATACTTCCTGCCTAGAGAGAAACTCAAAGCAATTCCACTAAAATCAGGAATGAGGCAAGGCTGTCCGCTCTCCCCATACTTATTTAATATAGTACTTGAAGTTCTAGCCAGAGCAATAAGACAACATAAGGAGATTAAGGGGATACAAATTGGAAAGGAAGAAGTCAAGCTTTCCCTATTTGCAGATGACATGATAGTATACTTGAGTGACCCCAAAGATTGCCCCAAGGAACTGATAAAGCTCATAAACACCTTGGGCAACATAGCAGGATACAAGATCAACTCAAAAAAATCAGTAGCCCTTCTATATACAATGGACAAAGTAGCTGAGAAGGAAATCAGAGATACATCACCCTCTACAATAGCTACAAATGACATAAAATACCTTGGGGTAACACTAATCAAGCAAGTGAAGGACCTATATGACAAGAACATTAAGTCCCTGAAAAAAGAAATTGAAGAAGATGTCAGAAAATGGAAAGATCTCCCATGGTCATGGATAGGCAGGACCAACATAGTAAAAATGGCAATTTTACCAAAAGCAATCTACAGATTCAATGCAATCCCCATCAAAATACCAACACAATTCTATAGA
This sequence comes from Peromyscus leucopus, assembly GCF_004664715.2. Lineage (NCBI taxonomy): Eukaryota > Metazoa > Chordata > Mammalia > Rodentia > Cricetidae > Peromyscus > Peromyscus leucopus. The sequence goes on along the minus strand of NC_051064.1, from coordinate 2,899,915 downwards.
GCTACAGTTATAAAAACAGCTTGGTATTGGCATAAAAACCAACATGTGGACCAATGGAATTGAAATGAAGACCCTGACATTAATCCGCACACCTATGAACATAAAATTTTTGACAAAAATGCCAAAAGCGTACAATGGAAAAAGGAAAGCATCTTCAACAAATGGTGCTGGCATAACTGGATATTAATGTGTAGAAGGCTGCAAATAGACCCATATCTGTCACCGTGCACAAAACTTAAGTCCAAGTGGATCAAGGATCTCAACATAAATCTAGCTACTCTGAACCTGCTAGAAGAGAAAGTAGGAAGTAATTTTGAATGCATTGGCATAGGAGATCACTTCCTAAATATAAGACCAGTAGCACAGACACTGAGAGAAACAATCAATCAATGGGACCTCTTGAAACTGAGAAACTTTTGTAGAGCCAAGGATACCGTCAACAAGGCAAAGCAACAGCCTACAGAATGGGAAAAGATCTTCACCAACCCCACATGTGACAGAGGACTGATATCCAGAATATATAAGGAACTCAAAAAATTAGACATCAAAACTACCAACAGTCCAATTAAGAAATGGGCTATAGAACTAAACAGAGAATTCTCAACAGAGGAAACTCAAATGGCTGAAAGACATTTAAGGAATTGCTCAACATCCCTAATCGTCAGGGAAATGCAAATCAAAACATCTCTGAGATACCACCTTACGCCTGTCAGAATGGCTAAGATCAAAAACACTGAAGACACTTTATGCTGGAGAGGATGTGGAACTAGGGGAACTTGCCTCCACTGCTTGTGGGAATGCAAGCTTTACAACACTTTGGAAATCAATATGGTGCTTTTTAGAAAATTGGGAATCAATCTCCTCCAAGATCCAGCTATACTGCTCTTGGGCATATACCCAAGAAATGCTCAATCATAACACAAGAGCACTATGCTCAGCTATGTTCATATCAGCATTGTTTGTAATAGCCAAAACCTGCCATTCAACTGAAGAATAGATAAATAAATTGTGGCATATATACACAATGGAATACTACTCAGCATTGAAAAACAATGACATCATGAGGTTTGTAGACAAATGGATGGATCTAGAAAAAATCATCCTGAGTGACGTAACCCAGACTCAGAAAGACAAATATGGTATGTACTCATTCATAGGAGGATACTAGATGTAGAACAATGATGACTGGACTGCTACTCACATCAACAGGGAGGCTACCTGGAAAACAGGACCCCAAGAAAGACACGGGGATGATCCAATGAAGGAGAAATGGCTGAGATCTACATGAACAATGTGGACATGAGTGGGAGTAATGAAGGGCAAGGGTCGAGGGAAAGAGAGCAGGAGATCCCAGCTGGATCAAGAACAGAGAGGAAGAACAAGGAATAGGAGACCATAGTAAATGAAGACCACATGAGAAAAGGAAGAAACCAAGTGCTAAAGAGGCCCACAGAAATCCACAAAGATACCCCTGCAATAGACTGCTCGAAATGGTTGAGAGACAGCCGGGACTGACCTACTCTGGCGATGGGATGGCCAAACACCTTAATAGTTGTGCCAGAAACTCTATCCAAGGACTGAGGAATCTGCATGCAGAGTTCCATGGCTAGGCCCCAGGTGGAGCGCCGGGAGTCTAATTAGCGAGAAAGAGGAGGGTTCATTTGAGCGAGAATTGTTGAAACCAATGTTAGATAAAGCACAGGGACAAATAGCCAAACAAATGGAAACACATGAACTATGAACCAAAGGCTGAGGAGCCCCCAACTGGATCAGGCCCTCTTTATAGGTGAGACAGTTGATTAGCTTGATCTGTTTGGGAGGCATCTAGGCAGTGGTACCGGGTCTTGTGCTCATTGCATGAGTTGGTTGTTTGAAACCTGTGAATTATGCAAGGAAGCTTGGCTCAATCTGGGAGGAGCGGACTGGACCTGCCTGGACTGAGTCTACCAGGTCGATCTCAATCCTCAGGGGAGGCTTTGTACTGGAGGAGATGGGAATGGGGGTGGGCTGTGGGGAAAAGTAGAGAGGCAGGAGGGGGGAGAACAAGGGAATCCGTGGCTGATATGTAGAACTGAATGGTATTGTACAATAAAATAAAAGGGAAAAAAATAAATAATTTAAAAAAATTTAAAAGTTGTGTTTTAAAATTTTTTAAATAATAATATACAAATGAATGTATAAATATTCAATTAATACTTATTTTATATAGTACACAGCACCAATTCACCAAATTTTTATATAATAAGTAGTATACTAGATTCTTCTGAATGCTTATAAATGTCTACCTTTAAACAAATAAACAAAAGCTCCACAGTGTTGGAAATCAGGTTCAGTACTGTTACTTTATGCTATTTATTTTTCAGACTGAGGTATGCTTTATTTCAAATGGTAATATGGACAGTGTTGTTCACAAACTACTTGGGAAAATGAAGCATGTTAGTGCAATTATTTCACCCTACCTATTTATTTCTGTTTTTGTGAAGCAACTTTTTGGTCAGGATTTAGCTATGGTTTTCTGATTCTCTGATACCTCTTCAAATGTCAGTCTATTCATATGGCATTCCCCAGTGACAGTAACTTATTGTTGTAGTGGCAATATTATGCTATTTCAGATTTCAGCCAGTAACCTGAAACTTCCACTGAGTCTGTTCTAAATATTAGAACTGCAGAAAGCTCAACTTGTTATGAGATGGAAAAGTTCAGAACATTTTTACTTTTTTGGCCATGGAGGAATTCTAAGAATCTCCTCCCTCTGTGCTTAAGCAAATGAACAAAAATCGGCAGGGATTCCATAACTTTAGTAGAACAAAAATTTAAAATGTAGTCTGTTCGTTTTGCTCATGACTAGATGAGAACAAGAAACTGTAAATGAGTTGTCATCGCAGATTCTAAAAAGGACAAAACTGTAGTTGATGAAACTTAAATTGTTATCACAGGAGAATTATTGTTAAAGATCTGATACATGGGATGACATTTATTGGGTTTTTGATCAAGCAATAAAGTCATACTTTTGTCTTCAGTTTAATCATCCTTATTAAGCAAATATAATAAAGAGACATACTTAAGATTATTAAATTTTGTGTGTTAATTCAATGCTCCCCTCATATAAAGAGCAAATAATTTTTCAATAAAAGAGGATTTCTCAACAGTGCTTGGGCACTGTTTTCATAGACCAGGGTCCTGCAGATACTGGCCAATGCCCTATAACTGAGCTTCATTCCTATCACTTGCTAGAGAAAAAGAGGAAACAAACAGAGGAAAGTTAACTGAACATTAATAAACAGTAGAACTACTGAATTGCCCGTGTCTTCATTCTTCTCTTAGTTCATTGGCCCAACTGCTGCACAGGCCCAACTGCTGTACTTGTTGCAAGATTATTTCTCTATTTTACAATCTTTAATAATACTCACAGAGCCACTGACCATGGCTCATATCCACATTTTAGTGAAAGCTTGAGCTATGACATTCATTCTGGCTTTGAATTACAATTAAATGATAATGGTAAATTTCCATATTTGTATCATTCTTCTGTGTCTTTTATTTTAGTCACATCTGATTTCTTAATGTAATTATTTCTGTTTACTTATTAATTGCTTACCATTTCCAATGAGCCATCATTTTTTAACCATTCAAAGCATTAGAATCATTAGCTACTTGATATGTGATGAAAGGAAAAATTTAATAAGATGTTTATTAATTATTCAAGAATTTTAAACACTGTATTTTGATCATTTATCACTCCCCTACCCCAACTTCTCTCATATCCACCCCAACTTCTCTGCCTATCCAATGTCCCTTTCTCTTTTTAGTTTTTTCTTCTGTATAAAGTATTTAGTCCAATGTGAGTTTCCCAAACATTCTTGTTAGTAGGGTCTGCTTTTGTACCTGTTTTTGTCCACCTACCAGAAGCACATCTTTAAAGAAAATTGACTCATTTCCCAGCAGCTACACATTATCAATAGCTCCTCAGTTAATGTTTATATTGGTATGATAAACACCATGCCAAAAGAAACCCAGGGACAAACGTCTGTTTTAATTACACTTCTACCTCACAGTCAGTCCTCCAGGGAAATCAGGACAGAGACTCAAGCCAGGAACCTGGAGGCATAAGCTGATGCAAGAGCCAAGGATGACTACTGATTGCTAACTCGCTCCTCATGGTTCACTCAGTCTGCCTTCTTATAGCATCCAGGGCCACCAGCCCAGGGATGGCACCACCCACATTAAACATTAAACTGGGCCATCCCGCAATAGTTACCAATTAAGGAAAAAGGCTCATCCACAGCCAAATATGAAGTGGGCATATCCTCAATTGATATTCCTTCTCCCAAAATGACACTAGCTTGTGACATGTTGACATAAAACTAGCCAGAACAATTAACCCCTTGTAAAGTTTATACACAAACACATCACTGTGAAACCATAACTTTCCTTCTCTTGTCCATCCCCAAGAACTTATTTTAACACTGATACTAAAATATAAAACATTTTTAAAAGTTTTTAAAATTCAAATACTTTTTAAAGTAAAATATCTTTAAGACATCCAAAGTAACTTTTAAAATTCAAGGCTCTCTAAAATATTAATAGTCTCTCTAAAACTGCAGTCTTCTTAAAAGTTCAAATTCTCACTAAAATTGCAATGTTTCTGTAATATATCCATGCTCTTAAAACTGTAGGTTCTAGTAAAATCAAAATATATTAAATGCTGTCTTATTTCAAAAGAAAATAACAAAAGAATAGTCACAATATACTCAAAGCAAAACAAAGTTCAGCACTACAAAAATGTTCAGTCCTTGACATCTATGACTGACTCTTGGTCCTCTGGGTTCTAAGGGACTCCACTTCTCAAGCACTGCTGTTTGGTAGCACACAACATTGTTGCTTCAAGACTCAGGCTGGCTTCGTTACACTGCTCCTGTCCTTGATGATCATCCATGGTACTGACATCTTTAAACTGCTGATCTTCAGAAGTCTGTGAAGGGCCCCTGGGTGTCATAGACTGGGAGGTGTGGGCTGTGCTCCTGGTGCAAAGCACTGGGTACCATACTGTTCTCAAGTAGAGGTGAATGACATTAACAACTACCTAGGGACAAGGGTATATGACAGCAATTGATCCCAGGGTGTCTTGTTAAATGAGGTGTTGGACTTGCTGTGGGGGTGCCTACAGTGGTTCCAGGAATGCAAGTCCTTGAACTTCATAGAGGGACACAATTGATAAGTTGGTTGACAGGTAGCCAAGTGAGCAGACTCAATTTTTCCATTCTTTCTTGCTTTCAAAAGATTGTAAAATTCTTATAATCACAAAATTTTGATTTTGAATTTACTTATTTTAATATATATGAAAAGTGAATTATACTAAACAAAATTGAAATAGGTATGGAATAAAACAAAAACTGGGAATAGAAATTTGAAAAAAATCAATGACAATATTATTATGATTTATACACTTCCATTTTCTTTTTGCTTCTCTGTAATATAAAAGGCAAAAACCACTACCCAGCAAAATTTTCAATCACTATTGGTGTAGAAAACAAGATATTTCATGACAAAGTCAAAGTCAATCAACATCTACACACAAACCCAGCTCTACAGTAGGTACTAGAAGGAAAACTCCAACCCAAGGATGTTAGCTACACCCACAAAAACAAAGGTAATAAATATCCCAACATCAGAGGGAATCACACACATACACACACTATAACCACCACCACTAACAATAACAACAAGTAAAAGAAATCAACAACACTGTTCATTAATATCTATCAATATCAATGGACTCAATAAAAATACACAGGATCACAGAAAGGATATGAAAATGGGATCCATCATTCTGCTGCATACAAGAAACACACCTCAACATCAAAGACAGACATTACCTCAGAGTAAAGGGTTGGAAAAAGATTTTCCAATTAAATGGACCTAAGAAGCAAGCTGTTGTAGCTATTCTAATATCTAACAAAGTTAACTTCAAACAAGAAAAGTAAAAACAAATGGATAAAGACACTAAATATTCATCAGAGGAGAATTTCATGAAAATGATATCTCAATTCTAAATATCTATGCCCCAAATACAAGGGCACCTACATTTCTAAAAGAAAAAATTCTAAAGCTTACATCACATACTGAATCCAACACATTAATAGTGGGAGACTTAAGCACTCCACTCTCACCAATGAACAGGTTGTCTAGACACAAACTAAACAGAAAAATAATGGAACTAACAGATCTCATAACTCAAATGAACCTAACAGATATCTACGAATGTTTCACCCAAACATCAAAGAATATATCTTCTTCTCAGCACTTCATGAAACTTTCTCCAAAACTGACCACATACTCAGTCACAAAGCAAGTCTAACAGATGCAAGAAACTGAAACAACCCCCTGAATCTTTTCAGATCACCATGGATTAAAGCTGGGATTCAATAGCAACACAAAACACACAAAAAAAACTATGAATTTATGGAAACTGAACAACTCTCAATGAAATTACTATTGAGTCAAGGAACAAGCAAAGAAAGAAATTAAAGACTTCCTAAAATTCAATGGAAATGAATGCAAAACATACCCAAACTAATGGGACATAATGAAAGCTGTACTAAGAAGAAAGTTTATAGCACTAAGTGCCTTCATAAAGAATTTGGAGAAATTTCACACTAATGTCTTAACATCACACCTGAAAGCTCTAGAATAAAAAGAAAAAAACACACCCAAGAGAACTAGACAGCAGGAAATAATCATCCTGAGGGCTGAAATCAATAAAATAGAAAGAGAGAATAATACAAAGAATCAATGAAACAAATAGTTCACTCTTCTAGAAAATCAACAATATGAAAAAAACCCTTATACAAACTAACTGAAAGGCAGAGAAAGCATATCCAAATTAGCAAAATCAAAAATGAAAAAAGGGGACATAAAATAACATCTTAAAGAAATGGACAACATTCCAAAATCAAACCAAGATCAGAAAAACAATTTAAACACACCTATAACCCATAAGGAAGTAGAAGCATCCACTAAAACTCTCCCAACCAAGAAAGGTCCATGGCCAGATGGTTTCAGCATAGAATTCTATCAGACTTTCGAAGAAGAACTAATACCAGTACTCCTCAAATTATTCCATGAAATAGAAACAGAAGGATCATTACCAAATTCTTTCTATGAGGCCACAGTCACCCTAAAACCCAAACCACACAAAGACTCAACAACAACAAAAGCAAAAGTAATAGATCAATTTCACATTGGCAAAAAAATACTCAATAAAATAGTGGCAAATTAAATCCAGGAACACTTCCAAAAGGTCATCCATCATAACCAAGTAGGGTTCATCCCAAAGGTTCAAGAATCTGTTGATGTAACCCACCATATAAAGAAATTGAAAGAAAAAAAATACATGATCATCTTTCTCATTAGATGCTGAAAAGGCCATTGACAAAATCAAACTACCCCTTCATAATAAAAAGTCTTAGAAAGATCATGCATACAAGGGACATACCTAAATGTAGTAAAAAGCATTATATTGCAATCCAAATGCTAATATCAAATTTAATGGAGAAAAACTCAAAGCAATTCTTCTAAAATTAGGAACAAGGCAAGGTTGTCTACTTCTATTCAATATAGAACTTGAAGTTCTAGCTAGAGCAATAAGACAACAAAAGAAGATCAAGTGAATAAAAGTTGGAAAAGAAGTCAAAGTTTCTCTATTTGCAAATGACATGATAGTATACATAAATGACCCCCAAAATTCTCCCTGGGAACTACTACAGCTGATAAACCCTTTTAGCAAAGTGGCAAGATACAAGATTAACTAAAAAAAAAAATCAGTAGCCCTCTTACATACAAAGGATAAAAGGGCTGAGAAAGAAATCAGGGAAACAATACCCTTCACAACAGTCACAAACAATAAAATGTCTTGGGGTAACTCTAATCAAGCAAGTGAAAAACCTGCGTGAAAAGAACTTCAAGTCTTTGAAGAAAGAAATTTAAAAATATATCAGAAGATGGATGAAATCTTTGGCACAATAGACAACTTCCTGAATAGAACACCAATAGCATAGACACTAAGATGGATAATAAATGAGACCTTATGAAACTGGTATGAATGCTTACTTGTGCAGTCACTTTGGAATCAGTATGGCATGGCAGTTTCTCAGAAACTGTTATCAGAAATTTGGGAATCCTTCTACCTCAAGACCTAGCTATACCACTCTTGAGAATATACCCAAAGGATTCTCAATCATATCACAAGGACAATTGCTCAGCTATGTTCACAACAGTATTATTCATAATAGCCAGAACCTGGAAACAACCTAGATGCCCCTCGACCAAAGATGGATAAAGAAAATGCGGTCCATTTACAGAATGGAGTTTTACTCAGCTGTTAAAAACAATGGCATCATAAAATTTGCAGGCAAATGAATGGAACCAGATAAAAGCCATCCTGAGTAAGGTAGCCCAGACCAAGAAAGACAAACATGATATGCACACACTTATAAGTGGATATTAGCTATAAAGAATAACCATGTTACAATCCATAGACCCAGAAAAGCTAGCTAACAAAGAGGGCACAAGAAGGACCCATGGATCTCAATGGGAAGGTGAAATAAAAGAGATCTCCTGGGTAGACTGGGGTCAGGTGGTCATGGAAACTTGAAGGATCAGGTTAGGCAGTTGGTGGAGGGTGAGAGTACTGAAACAGATGACTGGGGGCATTTTGAGTCAGGTAGAAACTGGATGCAAGGGAAACTCTCAGGAATCTACAAGGATGGCCTCAGCTAAGGCTCTCAGCAATGATGAATATGTAACCTGAACTGGCCATCCCTTGTGATCAGAGTGGTGACTACTCCAGTTGTCTCTAGAGAGCCTTCATCCAGTAATTAATGGAAACAGATACAGAGACTCACTACCAAACTTTAGTCATCGCTCAAGGAAACCTGCTAAAGAGAGGGAGAAGGATTGTAGGAGCCAGAAAGGTCAAGGATACCACAAAAAAACCCACAGAAACAACTACCCTGACTCATAGGAGCTCACAGACACTGGACCAACAGCTAGGGAGCCTGCAAGGGACCTACCTAAGCCCTCTACACCTATGTGACTGTTGTGTAGCTTGGTCTTTTTATAGAATTACTAACAGTGGGATTAGGGGCAGTTCCTAAAGCTATAGCTGCTTCTTAGGGGAACATTTTCCTCATACACCATTGCCTTACCCAGCCTAAATACAGGGAGAGGTGCTTAGTCTTATGACAACTTGATAAGCATTGCATTGCTGTTACCCATGGGAGGCCTGCCTCTTTTTGAACAGAAAGAGAGAACAGATTGAGAGAGGAAGGGCAAAGGGGAGGTGGAGGAAGGAAATAGGAAAGGAGGGAGGAGAAACTAAAATCTGAATGTAAATTAAGTAAATTAATTAATTTAAAAAAGCAAAAATATCAAAACTTTCAATTAAGTTATTGTATAATTCATTGAAGTTGTAAAAACTGGATGAACTTTTACATGCCATGGCTAATAATTACATTTGAAACAAAAACATTCCATAGATGTTTATAAAGACGCACACTTAATCGTATTTGTATTGTTAAAATGGATGTATATCTAAATAGACGTATATCTTATTCTCATATAGTGGAAACTGAAGTTTAAATGTGGGTTGAAAATGCATAAGTTGTAGCTAGCATTTTCCTGGTCCTGCCTGGCCCAGGGTCAGGACAAATCTCTCTCACCTGCCAGTCCTGCAGCTGCTCAGACCCAACCAAGTAAACACACAGAGACTTATATTTCTTATAAACTGTATGGCTGTGGCGGGTTTCTTACTTATTTTTTGTTGTTGTTGTTTTTGTTTTTTTTCGACACAGGGTTTCTCTGTGTAGCTTTGTGCCTGTTTCTTACTTATTATTCTTATATCTTGAATCAACCCATTTCTACTAATCTATAAGTTGTCACATGGCTGGTGGCTTACCAGTACCTTACATCTCACTTTCCAAGGCTTTGGCTGGCAGCATCTCTCTGCCTCAGCCTTCCACTTCCCAGAATTCTCTTCTCTGCTTGTCCCGCCTATATTTCCTGCCTGGCTACTGGCCAATCAGCATTTTATTTATACAAAGTGATATCCAAAGCAATAACCCAAATAAATTTGCAATTTACCTCCATATCCTTACCAGCAATTGTGTTCTTTTTCTTGATCATTCCAATTCTGACTGAATGAAAGAAAAACCTTAAAGTACTTTCAGTTTGCATTTTTTGATGCTAAAGATTTTGCACATTTTGGAAAATATTTATTAGCCACATTCATTTCTTCTTTTGGGGGGTTTCTCTTCATTAGCCCATGTATTGACTACTGAGGATGGAAGTGTAAAAAGGATAGATGTGGAAAATATTGTACAGAAGGAAAACATATTGTATATAAAAATAGAATAGTGAAACATATTACTTTATATGCTAGCTTCTAAACAAGAAAAAGAAAATAAAGTTTTCATTTTCAGGTTTGTTTTTCTAATAATTTTTCACATCTTCAGTAACTGTCTACTCATGTTTGTTTATAATCATGAATGTTTTATGATTAAAACACTGTCAACATGAATCCATATGCTCCTAATTTAATCTTGACCCAAAGCATCATGGTTTTGTAATGTTGAGACAATTAATTGATACAAAATAAAAAAGATCAAAATTAATTACAGAAAATGTTTTATCAAATCAAAAATGAATAGTCTGGAGGCTTGAAAGAGATCACATCTTAAAATCCCTCTTACTATTAGCTCAAATAATGCTGCCAACTACCAAATGTGAAAGAAGAGCAAATGGCTAGATATTTTCTCTGAGAGATACTTTCTAACTTTATTATATTTTGTGTCATTTCTTTCTTTCAATGCAACAAATTTGAACCATGGAATCCTGGTATAATATTTCTATTTAATTTGATTAATCAAGTCAACCTAGAATATTTTCTTTTTATTACTCTGCCTTTAACTGGAGGTTATAAAATAGCTGCATGGATAAATTAACACACATAATTAAATGTAAATTTGTCATAAAAATCCACTATTGTTGAAAGCATGTTGTTACTAGATAGACACATTCTAACTATAAGAATTGGATTAACTTCCAAGGATAAAAATAACCCTTACTAAATCATCACTCCCAACACAGTAGTGAACAGAACCTACATGTGCAAAAAAGAGAATGTGAACAATTTTCTAATTAAAAAGGTTACTGTTTGGATGACCAGGAACTGGAGGCTAGATAGTCCAGAGACCTAGTCAATAAAATGATTCATAATGGTATTCTCCTATACTCATAGATTAGTGCCTTGCCCAATGATGAGAGCCTTCAGCCAGAAACTGATGGGAATAGATGCAGAGATCCACAGCCAAACATTAGGTGGATCTCTGGAACCCATGGGAGAAGTAGAGAATGACTTTTAGGATCCAGAAGGATGACAACACCATGAGAACATGACCCACCAAATCAACTAAGAAGGGTTCATAGGGGCTCAATGAGACTGAAGAGACAATCACACAGCTGCATGGGTCTGCACTAGGTCCTCAGCATACATGCTATGGTAGTTAGCTTGGTATTTTTCTGGGACTCCTAACAGTGGAAGTGGGTGTGTCTCTGACTCTTTTGTTGGCTCTTGGCACCTATTTACTCCTACTAATTGCCTCGTCTGGCCTTGAGATGGGGGTTTGTGCCCAGTCATACTGTAACTTATTATGTCATATATCATGTAGATCCTTGGGAGGCCTCTTCTTTTCTGAAGGAAAATGGACGAGGAATGGATCTAGGGGAGAGGAAGCAGGTGGGGAAGAGTAGAGGGAGGAGAAATTGGAGTCTTGTATTATGTGTGTATTGTATGAGAGAATAATAAATTAAAAAAAAGTTAAATGCAGTTCAGTCCACTACAATGCATTGAATTTATGTACAACACGCTTGAAAAAATTAAGGAACTTCAAAGAACATTATTTTAGCTACCTTCATAACTTTATATACTATACCCCATTCTGTTATGCTCACACTTATATGGCAAGCTCTTTACCAATTTAGCCATCTCTTTTGCTCTCTTTGTTCCAATGGGTTGATACTTTGTGACATGGTATGGGAAGTTGACAGGCTTTTTATGAGATATAAGTGTGCATCCTTGGAATTGATTTTCTTCAAATGTACAATTGAATGGAATTTACTATATTTTACAGTATTGTATTATATCTAACACAGCTGGGCAGAGGAAGATGACTATACCATTGTCTGAATGCTTAGATTTAGTTGATACATATAGTAATGCCTTAGGGCAGACTAGAAAAGAAGCTGTGAGGTGTTACTACCATCTTTCACATTTAAAATCTCACTGTTCATATAAAAATTCAGTTCGAATAGTGACATCTGAAAATAAACCTAGATAGCGATGTCAAGCTCATGTTTTATTGAATGATTTCTTGAAAAAAAATCAACTTTCTTATACATAACTCAAGCTAATTAGTAATTTGATAACCACTGTGAGTGGAAAATAAAGTGCAGGGACATAGTACACTAATATGAAATACAATCTGTGCCATAGGCTTGACACATGATGTGAATATAGCATTCAACATAAAATATTTTCAAAATAAGAGGGAAATGATAAAATGAATAAATTACAAATTATTAAACAGAAACAATTTATTTAATAAATAGACATAAAGTCTGACTGCTGATGGGTATTTAGCAAAATATATGCATCATTCTTTATTAAAATATAAGGAAATTTTATTTTAAAAATTGCCAATTGAAAGAAGGTATTTATTTTTCAAAAAAGACAACAGAGTGTTGTTGTGGAATATTATTTTAATGAAGTAAAGATGTGTTATATTTGTTTGTGCTGCAGAATACTAAATTAACTGTGTAAATGTGTGTTACATTTGTTTATGCTGCATTTGTTAGTTGCTGTGTATATCACTCTATATAAATAAACACTGATGGCCAGTGACCAGGCAGGAAGTATAGGCGGGACAAAGAGAGAGGAGAATTGGAGAAACTGGAAGAAGTAGGGGAGACACTGCAGCCACCTCCAGGACCAGCAGCATGTAAAGACTCTGGTAAGCCACGTGGCAAGGTATAGATTTATAAAAATGGGTTAATTTAAGATAAAAGAACAGTTAGCAAGAAGCCTGCCACGGCCATACAGTTTATAAATGATATAAGCATCTGAGTGATTATTTTATACGTAGATTGTGGGACTGCGGGGATTGAGGAACCTGGAGAGAAGCCCTCCAGCAGCAGTTAGTTATATGAAGATGTGTTGCATTTGTTTCACCTTGCCTGCCTAAGGCACATGATTGGTCAAATAAAAAGTTGAACAGCCAATAGCTAGGCAGGAGAGATATAGGCTGGCTGCCAGGTAGAGAGAATAAACAGGAGAAGAAATCTAGGCTCTGGAGAGGAACAAGAGAAGAAGAGGCAAAAAGAAGAAGGAGAGAGAGGAAGACAGCAGGGGCCAGCCACTTACCCACCCAGCAGGCAGCCATGATGTAAAAAGGAAGGAAAGACATATACAATAAAGAAAGGCAAAAAGCCAAAGGCAAAGCATAGAAGAAGAGAAAGCTGAACTAAAGCTGGGTATTTGTAACTAAGAGTAATTCTTTGTGTCTTTATTTCGGAACTTTATTTGGGTTAGAGCATCCCACCCCCCAAAAAAGAGAAAGCCAACTACAGAGTACTATAAATATGATGATGTTACTACTTGTTGTTATTTATTGAAATACAATAAATTCCATAATAAATAATTTGAAGTGGGTTAAAGGGAGGCTTACCTCATAGCCTTGAAGATATGAGGCCAGCATTATAAGCTATCTTGTGAATGACCATGTGCTAAAGACTCTGATGAGATCACCAGATGTTGAGTTTAGGGTCTCAGTTTCCCTCCTAGTGTTCATCCATGTATTGAGAAATACATCTCATTATAGATAAATACAGCTTGTCGGTAACTTAAATAGCTGAAATGGTACCTAAAGCCTATAGTCTTTAACTGTTACTTCTATTTTTAGCAATTTTCTTGTTAAATTATAAAAAAAATCTGGGGATAGGGATATGTATTTGTAGTACAGAGCTTGTCTATGATGTACCAGACCCTAGCTCAATTTGTTAAACTAGACATTAAGGTAAGCATTTCATATTTTCATTATTCTAGTTTTATCTATATTTTAGATTTATGCAGAGGTATTTGTAGTTTGTGCACATATGAAGAGTGTCTTCAGAGGTGAAAACAGGGAAAGATTCCACAGGAACTGGAGTTAACAGTTGACTGACAAGATGTGGATACTATGAGCTGATTTTATGTTTCTGAAAGAGCAGTATGTGGTGCTAACCACCGATCAGTCTCCCTACCCCCTAAAATTCTATTTAATTCAATAAACATTAGCTGTTATTGGTCAAGTCTATTGATGTCCTCTCTGTTTAGATCAATTTATGCTTAGGATAACTTTTTTTCAGAAAATGATTTTAGTTTAATTTCTATATTTAGTGGTTGAGTATAAACATTTAAGTAATTTTTCTTGAAGATTTTCTTATTGAGTATAGAAATATTTCTGCATTTTCAAATGCTTAAATCGTGTGTGTTTTATTGAAAAGTTATACTATAACTCAAATTCCATTTCTCACAGCTCATGTGTCATGTTGGCTTCAAGTATACCTGTTTTATCAATACAACTTGTCAAGCTTCACAAAGGAATTTGAGATTAGAAGATGTGGTCTCGTTGGAGAATGTGTGTTACTGAAGGTGGGCTTTGAGGATTCAAAAGTCTATGCCAGACATAGTTCTACTCTCTGTCTGCACACAATTTACAGATTAAATGTGAACTCTTAGCTACTGTTCCAGTGCCATCTCTTCATGGCAATGATGGACTAACCCTCTGAAAGAGCAAGCAAGCTTTATGCCTTGGTCATGGTGTTTTTTCACAGCAACAGAACAATAACTAAGACAGAAATGTATTGTGGAATATTATTTTAACTACACAAAGGTGTGTTACATTTGTTTATGCTCCATTTGTTTGTTTCTGAAAAGGAGTGTTGCTTTGGTTTACACTGCATTTGTTTAATTAAGTAAAGATGTTTGCTGTCTCACCCTGCCTGCCCAAAGCACCTGATTGGTGAAATAAAAGGCTGAGTGGCCAATAGCTAGGCAGTAGAGTGATAGGCAGGGCTGGTAGGCAGAGGAAATATGTAGGCAGAGAAAAGGGAATGAGGAAGAAAGAAAGAAAATAAGTCTTCATATCATGATTTGGTAGCTGCTTGGTGGCTAAAAAAAAAAAAAGGAAAGAAAGCTTGTTATAGAAATTGCAACCAAGGACCAGGGTCCTGTTGTTGTAACAGGCCTGACAATACTGTTGAATTGAGGAATATGGAAGACATTGGGACTTTGGATTTAGAAAGCAGTTGAATGCTGTGCCAGGAGTATTATGGAACATTCTAGTAGGAGATTGGAAGACAGTAGTGCTGAGAGAAATGTGGACCGTGGTGATCCAGTTCAAGAGGTTTCAGTGGGGAAGAATATTAGAGACCATTTTTGTGATATGTTGGCAAGAATGTGGCTGTTTTCTGCTCTTGTCTAAAATAATCTGTTGAAGGGTTACTGAACAGTTTTGGACTAATACATCGGCATAAGAAATTTCATGATAGCCTATTATTGACTGGGTCGCGACATTATAGTGATAACTCTTATGCAGATCTATTATAGAAAACAGCAAAAAGGGCAAATACAAATACAAAGTGCACAGTTCAAGAAGAAAAGGAGAACCAGGGAATGTAATGTTAGACTAAAGTCTCCTGCTCAAATAGATAAGAGGATTAAAGAAAGGCCTGATGCTAAACAGAATAAAGGGAGTGGTACCATAGGTGCAAGACCCATGCAGGTAATCCCACAACTTGTAAAAGGGAAAGCTTATTCAGAAAAAGAAACCATCAACAACAGAAACTTTATGCAAATGTAATTCAAGAAAAGCATCAAGATTCAAACCAAGAAGGTAGCAGAACTTGGCAGCTTTGGCCATGTGGTTCTGGGTTTATCAATAAAGATACAAGTGTAAGGCTTATGTAGTCTTCCTTCATGTTTAAGGAGGAGTTGCTACATAGAGATCCAGAGAGGTCATTGCATGAAGCTGTGATAGTGAAGCCTGGATTGAAATGGAGACCCCATGTTGTTGAAGATGCCAGAGCACTGGGATACTTGCTAAGAATTGCTGCAGACAGGGTATGGAATCAGCCCAAGAGAGAGAGAGAAGTGTGTTGCAATTGGGGAATCTGGAAGGAGAGAGCAACCTAAGTCAAGATTTTGCAGTTTTCCTAGCTGGGTTTCTACACAGCAGTAAAAAAAAAACAATGATATCATGAAATATGCAGGCAAATGGATGAAACTAGAAAATATCATCCTGAGTTAGGTAACCTAGACTCAGAAGAAAAAACATGGTGTGTACTCAGTCATAAGTGGATAACCAGACTACAACCCACAGCACCAGAGAAGCTAGCTTACAAGGAGGACCCTAAGAAGGACACATAGATAGCTCAGCAAAGGAGAAATAGATGAGATCTACATGAGCAAACTGGGAGTGTGTGTGGGTTAATGGAGTGTTGCTGGAGAGCTTCTCTCCAGGTTCCACCAAGCCCCGCAGTCCCACAATCCATGTATAAAATAATCACTCAAACAATTATATTACTTATAAACTGTATGGCCATGGCAGGCTTCTTGCTAACTGTTCTTATATCTTAAATTAACCCATTTTTATAAATCTTATGGGGATGCAAAGAAAATTTTAGGCTTATGGGGTAGTCCATGAGGCTGTATTGTGTGAGCCAGTTGCCTTGAAGCCACTCTGGATGTTAAATTATCTGGGCCATGGTTTCATCGGAGTCCTTTCAGGGGGTCTTGGCTGGTGAAATCTGATGTATCTTAATCTGGAACAAATCCATAGCCTCTGGCTTTCTGTGGAAACAAAAGCAGAACTTCTTTTCCAAAGTAACATATCCTTACATCCAAATTTTGAAGGTAAGGTACCTTTAAAATATACATATTGGTTTAATTCATCATCTTTTTCGATCAAATGTTTTTTTTTTTTTTTGCAGTTAAAAATCCTAAAGACAACACAATCCAGAATCTCTGTGTAATATTCATCTTTACATGGCTTTTTTATATTACTTTATCTTTTTTTGTCTCTTTCAAGCCTACATATATTTTACACACATTTTAAACTATTTTATCTGAATCAGTCTTATTGTGAGCCTATTGTTTTAAACTGCAGCATTCTAAGACTGAAACGGTGCTGTGGCTGCTGGCTCTGCCCACTTCAGCTTCCCAACATGGCTGTGGTACGTTTTCCACCAGTTCTGTGAGCCATCAAGTCTCAGAAATCGTGGGTCTACACTTTTTTCAAAGCAGCGTGTAGCCCAGAAACCTCTTTTTTTTTTTTAAATACTAGCAAAGACTAAATCTACCACACAGTGTAATGTGCCACTGGCAGACATCTCATTCCCACCATACTGCCAGTCAAACACACACGCCAGGAACCCACCAGTGTTCAAACCTGCATTTTGTGGCTTCTACATGCCCATATGAGACATGAAGTAGGAACCTGGTTTTGGCTCTTTTAGAATTGGTTATTAAATATTATCAGGTTTAAGGTGGAAACTAGAGCCGTTGGGCGCCATTTGTTGCTGGAGAGCTTCTCTCCAGGTTCCACCAATCCCCGCAGTCCCACAATCCAAATATAAAATAATCACTCAGATACTTATATTAATTATAAACTGTGTGGCTGTGGTAGGATTCCTGCTAACTGTTCTTATATCTTAAATTAACCCATTTCTATAAATCTATACCTTGCCACGTGTCTGGTGGCTTACCGGCGTCTTTACATGTTGCTTGTCCTGGTGGTGGCTGTCGTGTCTCCCCCTCCTTCTTCCTGTTTCCCCAATTCTCCTCTCTCCTTGTCCCGCCTATACTTCCTGTCGGGTCACTGGCCATCAATGTTTTATTTATATAGAGTGATATCCACAGAATGGAGGATGAAAACATAAGGAAATGGGATGGTGGAGCTGGAACAGGGACAGAGTGGGAGAGCAAGGAAAGAGATACTATGAAAAATGGGTTTCAACTTGCTTTGGTCCACTTTATCCTCACTATGTCTCTTTTGCTCCCCTTTGGAAGGACATTGTATATTCTGTGTCATTATGGGTTGGAAGCATGCAATTAGCTTTTTATTTTACAGAGGGGTAGAGTTAAGAGATTTCCTTTGAGTATCAGAAGAGACTTTCAAATAGTCTTCAGGCTGCGAGAGACTATGAAGATTATTGAAGTTGGACTGAATGCATTTTACATTTATGGTATGACAAGCCTTGGGGGCTCAGAAGTAGAATGTTGTGGTTTGAATGAGGATGACTCCCATAGAATCATACATATTTGAATGTCTGCTTCACCTTTGGTGGACTGTTTAGAAAGGACTAGGTGTGGCCTTGTTGGAGGAAGTGTGTCACTGAGGGTGGATTTTGAAGTTTCAAAGTACACACCAGGCCAATTTTGCCCTCTCTCTCCCTGCCTATAACTTACTTACTGGCCAGATGTGAGCTCTCTGCTACTGTTCCAATTCCATGCCTGATTGTTTGTTGCCATGACTCATGACAAAATGATCATTGACTAACCCTCTAAAACTAAGCAAGTCCCTGATTATGTGTCTTCTATTATAAGTTGTTTTGGTCATGGTATCTCTTCATAGCAATATAAAAGTAATTGAGACAGATTTCATAAATGAAAATAAAATAATAATTAATGCCTAGATTAGATTAATAGTTTGTATGTATTTTATTATCACTACACGAGAAAAAGATAGTATCAACTGTCTTAAAAGATGACAAACATTCACAAATTTTATGTTTTAGATAAAATGTACTTAGCTAAAAGCCATCTATTTTTAGATTTTGTTGTAATCATTGTTTTATCAGATTCTTTTACCATTTCCTATTATATGAAATTTTATTCCTTCTATGATATTTATGAAGTCCAACAAGCTTATGTATTTGGTAGCTTTGGGGGCTAGCATAATTACTAGCCCATATTAATTGTATAAATTCCTAGAATATTTTCATACATTCAGGCAACATGTCATTAATCACTTGCACTCATATTCCTACCCTTGATTTCTCCCTACTTTCTTCTCCTTCCAGCATTTTTTCCACTAACTAAATAACATTATGTTTATGCATCTTGTCTTTAGCCTAGTGTATTCTAATTTTCTTTTTATTAGCTATATTCTCTGATATTAATGTTAGGATAATCTCAACTAACAATTATAGGTCACAACAAACCACAGGATGAGATTAAACCATGCCTTATAAACATTAAAACATATGAATTTCTAAATACAAAGATACATATCAGCATACAAAGTATTAGCAGTAGCTGCACTTTTAAGTCATAATTCTTCACTGAATCAAGTGATCTGCTTCTAATGAATTGCATATGGAAAAGACAATGGATTCTAGCTTCTATGATGGTGTTTTGTTATGTTCATATTAGAGGTTATAAGATGTAAAAAAAATAAGTCATTTAAATTTATTTAATAGAGAGATTCTCAGGCTTGAAGCCATGATGCCAGGGTTATTAGATGCCCTATGAAGAATCATATACCGAGGATCATTCTGGGCTCTCCATAAGTTGAGAGCACTACCTGGCTGAGTGCTAGCAGGGAAATTGAGTCCCTAGTCATTGTATTACAAGGATATATATTTTGCCAGTTACATGAATAACTAACTTCAAATTCATCCCTGGTCAAATCCAGATCTAAAGACAGATTGAATGCGACCACTACCACATCCTTGTAAGATCTGAAGTTAAGAAGTGAGTTAAGTGTTCTTGGACTCTTGATCTGAAGAAACTATAGTCCTTTAAAAAAATATGACTTAAGTAGTTGTGATTTGTCATGCAGCAATAGATGGTCAATGTATCAAAACTTTTTCCTTCAGAGGATGAAATAGAGAACCAGTATATTGGGGGTTGTCATTGATCAAACCATTTTCATATTCACTAATAAACATTGATGTATAATTGCCACCAATAACAAACTCTTGCTGAACCTCAACTGGCAGCTGTGGATTTTAAGATGCTCCATCTGTCATTATGTTATGTCAATTGGATGTAATATAGAAATAGAATTCCCTGAAAGCATCAATGTGATAATGAAATGAATCACCCATTTGAAATTTTAATGTGAGTATTTTTTTCCACCAGACACATATTTTACTATCAAAATGTATTTACCCATATATTCCAAATATTCTGATGGGGGGCCTTGAGGAATCAATTTTTAAAGAGAGCCTTTTCTACTGATTGTCATTCTACTGGAATGGATTTTAAGCATTCTTTTCAGTCAGCATTGTGACTGCTCCCCACAAATAAAAATAAAACATAAAATAAGAGTAAAACTCCTCCTAGATCATGACTTTTCAATTATTAAATAACAAAATGTGCAGTTCAACTATTTTTTTCTACAATGTATTTTTGTAAACTGGTAAAGAAGTTCCTGATTTACGTATCACAGAATCACCTGACTGAAGATAAACCTCTGACAGCTCATGACCTTCAGCTTTCTTCTTACACAGTGGGTATTGTGGCTTTATGTGGTGCTTGCTAGTTTTGTCTAGCTGATATTGCTGTAAAAGAATATCACAGAGTACTATGTATAAAGAACTAGAATTATTTAGCTCATGATTATAGAAGGTAGGAAGTTTAGATATAGGAATTACAGTGAGGACCTTGCTAAATGATAAAACGTTAGAAAAATACTACGATAAGAAAATTACACAGTGGAGAAGGTGGTATTGAACTCTGTCCTCTTGTATGTTGGTAACTATCTGCTGATCATACTTTAACGTTCCAAGCTCTGAACATCAAGAGAATAGCATTCCCACCTCAACACAAGCTGAAAGGGGATATTGACACCACAGCAGCAGGTGAGGGGGATTGTCATCAACTAGCACACTATGCTGTCAGCCTATCTGCCACTCATGTGGCCCGGCTGGTGAGCCCGTCCTGAGCACTGTACCTGTCAGTACTGCACGAGTGAGTGTCATCTTGAACAATAGTGTTGAAGATTTTAATTGCCTTGTGTAATACGGAAAATACTCTTTTAATACAGAAAAATTCAGTCACTCTCGTGTATTTTAGTAAAATGACCACGAATAAGAGTGCTATGAAGATGAAAATCTAACTACTTTTTGCCAACACACTTTGAAAATTGGGATTAACTACATTTTAAAGAATTCCATATTTTTATTGTTTTGCAATCCCTATTTGAAACTTTCTCTTTATTTAAAATGTTTCCTTATAGTAGTATTCCAAAATGATGGTTCTTCTAGCAGTGTATATGAACATGAAATGGACCATTTGATATGTCTAACATTTTTGTTTGATGAAAGTAAACAGGTGAAAAGACATTTCTCCAACTCCCCCCCCCTTTTTTTACTGGCTGTAGAGACTATTATGATGTGTCTCATCGACAAAATTCATCATAGTCAAGTTTCTAACCAGTCTAACAATTCAACTTTTTGTTAAAAGTAATACTGAGAACTGGAGAAAAAACCTCAGTGTGTAAAGATGTTAACCCATAATCATGAGGACCAGTGGAGTTCAAATCCCCAGAACTCACATAAAACCATACAAAGTCACACTTCTGTAATTCTACCATTCATTGTAGGCTGAAATGCAGAGACAGGGGAATCTCTGAAACTTTCAGTCCAGCATGACTGGCAGGTGCAGCAGCAAGTAACAGACACTCTGTGTCAAATAAGGTGGAAGGTAAGGATCAATAGCCAAGGTTATCGTCTGTCTTCCACAAGTACTCGACAATCATATGTACACACACACACACACACACACACACACACACACACACACCCCACATCAAATAAAAGCAAATAAATAAAACTGACACTTGCTAGCTAGATGTCATCACTGGGGGTACTGGTGCATCTGGACTTAATGGCAAGTTGTTTGGGGCATGAGTATATATGGCCTTGGAAATGGTATATCTAAACTACACGAGTCTCTGTATGTATAATGAAAATATCCCAGACAAAAGAGGTCTTCTGTCATATAAGTAACATGCTCCAGCATCACTAAAGAACTCATCAAACTTACCATAGATGAACTTACAATATCTGAACTAAATTTCAAACTCTTTTAACTGTGTAATAGTATATAATTATACAGATACACACACACACACACACACACACACACACACACACACACACGACACACACATTGCTTTTATGTTTTTATTCTGCAATGTCAATTCATTTCAAGTTCTTTTATTGGCATATATATTTTTACAGTCCAACAGTTCAACAAAAATTATTTCTGAACATATAGAAGTAAGTCTGTCATATTATATTGAAATCCATGACAGAAATATATAAATAACATGCAGTATTAAAGAATTAAATGACCATTATATAGCTATAAATATTCCTTTATAGAATATAAAATATAATATTGGATAATTTTATTCTATCAAATTCTGAAATTTACATAAATCATAAAGACAACATATAGAAAATGAAAAATTTTGCTTGTAGCATTAACTTCTTTCAAAATTTAAAATTGAATATTATTCCACAAAAACATTATTCTACATTTCTACAAAAAAAGACTTCTATCCAATTATATTCCTGTTGCTATAACAAGTGTATGTTGTAATCTCTTTATGATTAGACAACAATAAAATTTGCTATTACATTTAGACAAATATATAATGAAACTAGCTAAAAATCAGCATGAGTGATTTAGGTTGGGAAATGACTTTGGAACATGTAAGCAGTGGTTAAAATGTCAATCAATTACTTGTCCAATGGCATGAGCTTTTTTTCAATTCTAATAGCCTCCAAAGCAAAAGAACACAGCTTATGTGAAGCAAGCTTGACATCAGTATATCATATATTCCTCTGCAGCAATCTGGTCCTATCTACTTCATTACTTTCAATGGACTCACATATTTAATTTATTTCCATACTGAGCTGTATGCTTTGTGACACTCCGTGATGATAATGATGCATAGTCAGGAATATCATCTATTTTGTGCCTAGGCTGAGTTCTCATTGACTAAAGAATTCCCACCATATTACAGAGATCCATGGCTCTCATGCTAAATGAATAATTAAATAAATGAATATGAAAATAGCTTTTTTTTCAACTGATATAGATGCATGTTTAATGCTAATAACCATGTCACCATGTACCACAATGAACTTATTCAAACTAAGGTATAAATAGCATGTCATTGTACGGTAATGATAAATGAAATTTTAGGTAGTAGTTCACCTATATTTCATAACAACTAGATTTAATATAGAAAAAGAAAATTTAAATAATATACAAATTTTAATTCACTAAAGCAAGAATCATCTTAGTTTTTATTTGAGTGAATTTCTTCTGTATTTGTTAATAAAAAATACTAATTCTTAAGGGTTAACCGAAATATCAGGAAGTAAAATCTTGCTCCCATCCTCTTTGTTGGCTTTTAATACAAATGTAAAATTGGTTGTTTACTTTACAAGAACTTACAGATCTTACTCAAACATTTAAAAGGAGGTATTATTCTATACTAGGCCAACATCGCGTTGTAAAAAAAAAAAAAAAAGAAGAAGCTCCAGTGAAAGATTCAGCAAGTAGAACACTTTTGACACACAGCATCAAACTGTTGTTTTACGCCATGTTAGCAGTTCATGTAAATGAGATCACAGCCTCGACAAGCTTTGGGGATGAAGAGGCTGTGCAAGAGTCAACAGAAGTGTACCTCCTGCAGTAGGAAAGGTTTCAATTTTGCCATTTTCTAAACACAGAAAAATGTATCCCTCCAATTCAGAATATTGAATGTCTTATGGAAAGCGAAAGGTCATTTGTAACTGTCCAAAGGATTGATGGAGTTGAGCTACCTTCTTGACCTTCACCCTGCACTCATAAAGAATAGTTTCAGATGACAGAGCATCAGGCAAGTTTGCAAAAAATGTCTTTTCTTCTTTTATATGGTATAGCAAGATTGTTACCTGATATTTTCTTTCATAATTGTGTGTCAAGATTTAATTACCTCGTGTCTTCCCTCATTAAAAGTTAACTGTCATCTAATGCTGCCGAGCTAACTCTGTGAATGAGTCGGTTTCAGGCAGTTCTTTCTGCTTCTTGCCATTGTTCCCATATCAGTTTCTTCTGTAATTGCTTTGGAGCCTCACAAACTACGCCAAGGTCATCACTTACAAACACCAGCCACTACATCACCAACACACACACACACACACACACACACACACACACACACACACACACATCCCAATTAGTTACAGTCTATAAAGGATACATATTCTGAAAAGCACTCACCTTTTTGATAATTCAGGGGATTTCTCTCCCTATGACCTTCAATGCACTAATAAGAAATCTCAGCGCAGCTATCAAAAATCAAATATAAGTAGAATATAACATTAAAATTATAGCTATCAGATTATCATGTGAGTGTGTGTCTGTGTAAATGTTTATCACATTTGTTACTTGTGAAGTATCACGGACCTAGAGTGGTTTTTTGATCTCTGATCCTGCAAAATAGAGAATATAGTGTTATTATGGGATGCTGCCCATGCAGGGTGATGCCCCAGCACATGCTGTGTGAAGATGGCCTACACTGTTTCAAGCTGATGTACTTGAATCTGAGCCACTCCTCCAGCAAGGACTGCCAATGAGGCTCCCTTTACATTCAAGCTCATACAAGTCATGGCCGCTTATCTGTTATTTCAAGGTTTGTCAGCTCAAAATTTTTCTTTTGAATGTTCTAGACAAAATGAGATTAAAAAAAATAGAGCATTTCATACCATAGAAAATTAAAACCAAATCTATATTAAATAACATCTATTATAATATTTTAAAGAAAATATTCATAACAATAGCAAGATAATTTCTGGTTTTCATTTGTTTGAGTGAGTGTGTAGGATAATAGGATAATTTTAGAAGCAAAATAGATAATGATGGAAATACTAAGATCCCTATGAATATGTTTGAATTTAATTGTGTTAGGGAACTAAAATATGTAAAAACAGTTATATATTACTAAGTTTAAACTCTAGGGTTGAAATTCATATGATAATACCTATAGCTGAAGAATTACAAAGTTACTGGAAGTGTGTGTAATATTTATATGCAGTACTGGGTACATGAAATTGTGGCAGAAATATGCCAGAATGAGGGAAAGTGACTTACTGAAAATTAACTAACACTTCCTCTATTTCAGCAAGGTGAGAATTGATTAAATCCCCAAATTGTTCACTTTTAAGAGTCCCATTAGGAGACTATTATGATGTTAGCCATTAGAAATGAAACTTCCAATGGAATGGAGAGATATTTGTAGAATGAGCTCATATGTGTGCATTTATTTCCCCTTTGTGCAATGATGTATTGTTTTGAAAACTGTGAACCTTAGAGTATGATGCATTACGTTCATAAGTATGCAAAAATAGTCTAGTTTCACACAATAAGAAATAATATGATGAAATGTTTTAAAACAGAATGAAGGCACAATAAAAAGTTAATAGACAAAAGCCTTGAAGTTGACAATTGATTGTATTAAATATTTAAGAAACTGGAAAGAAGAAATGTAAAACTGAATAAATGCTAGGAAAATATCTAAATTTGATAAAATGAGGTGGCAACAACATGTGTTTTCAAGAGTATCATGTCCTCACCATATTTACTGGAAATTTTCCAGATAGTGGATGTCAAACTACTATCTCACGGAACAATGTTAACATGAAATAAACTAGTCATAATTCTTCACCCTGCACTGTTATACTAGGATGCTCTCAAGAGAAAGGACTAGGGATTATTCTTATTCTCATCCATCCATTTCCACCATGGTTTGCATTTTCACTTTTTATCTTACAACAGTGAATATTTAAAAAATATTATTGAACTATTTAGTATCTTCATAAAATAAGACCATTAATTTTAAAATCAACATTTAGGGCATGTGATACCCCAAATAAGTAGTTATTACCTGAGGTTTTATCTGTCATGCTATTTCTAAGATTACAAGCATTTGAATTGGCACTGAATGAAGCAATTCAGTGTTCCTGTTTTTAGGCTTCAGAACCAAACTGGAATGTGTACCATCATCCATTTGCTCCTCAGGCCACTTTTCCATTAGAAGTTTCATACCCTCTTGGTCTCCATCTCTTTCTGTCTATGTCTCTATCTCTTTCTGTGTCTGTCTCTCTGTCTATGTACATGTCTGTTTGTCCATCTCTATGTGTTTCTGTCTATCTGTATTGGTCTATCTATCTATCTATCTATCTATCTATCTATCTATCTATAATCTATCTATCTGTCTATCTATCATCTATCTGTCTGTCTCTTCTTTTTCCTCCATCCCTCTTTTCTTCCTTTCATTTTCCCTACCCACTTCCATTATCTATGTCTATTACCATTCTGTTCTACAAGTCTACTTCTATAAAGAGCCAAATGCATTAGATATTACTATCCAAACATTTTAAAAATATGATTTGTGCATTATTACCCTCATTTACAAAGTGCAGAAACATGACACAATAAAATAACATTAAGGCACTCTCAATCCTAATATATTAAGCACTGTACTAGACAGAGTTTTTTTTTTCTGATTTCAATTCTCTAATTCTAGTTTTCCACGTTTCAGTTCATAGTCCTCCCACCTTATTGTGTGAGATAAAATGCCTAGTACAGAAATCTG
This sequence comes from Peromyscus leucopus, assembly GCF_004664715.2. Lineage (NCBI taxonomy): Eukaryota > Metazoa > Chordata > Mammalia > Rodentia > Cricetidae > Peromyscus > Peromyscus leucopus. The sequence continues at coordinate 2,873,159 of NC_051064.1, read as the reverse complement.
AAGTATGAGAACCTCCAGTCTCTGAGGTGTTTGAAGGACCAAAATGACAGCAGCAAATGTGGAAAATTCCACACTTGGCTCTACACTTTGTGTTGTAATGAAATCAATGGTGCTTTACAAGCACTGGATAAAATTACCTTCAATTGATGTGTGTGTATGTGTGTGTGTGTGTGTGTGTGTGTGAGAGAGAGAGAGAGAGAGAGAGAGAGAGAGAGAGAGAGAGAGAGAGAGAGAGAGAGAGATCTATTAAATAGAAATCAATTTTATGGTTAAATTTGGATACCATTAATACATCTGACACTATGTATATAAATATTGCACAATCCAAAACAGGAACCTAAAACATTTCTGGTCCTTAGATTTTCAAAATAAAAATATTGAATCTGTACTCAAATATGATTCTTTTCTTTTTCTGCCTCTCTTAAGTATAATTTCTTTTCTTTTCTTTGAATTCCAGTGAGAACTCCAAAGACTCCTTTCTATCCAATAAGGTAATCATAATAGCAGTCTCTAATAGTCAATATACCCCCAAGAATTATCAATTTTCCACAGTTCACAAATGTACTTTGACACACTATTATGGGCAGAATTGTGTTCACCCAAAATTCATATATTGGAGCTAGGAGGCAGGATCTGTACTTTTCCAGGTGTGATGGCCTGAGTTCAGATGCTAGGAATACAGATAAAACCCGATAAACTAACATGCATCTGTGATCCCATAATTCTTATGGTGAGATTGGAGGCAGAGAATGAATAATACCTGGAATTTCTCAGGACTATTAGCCCGGCATACAAAGTGTCAAGCTAGAGACTATGTGTCAAATATGTAGGAAGCTGATTACCAACACTTTAGGTAATCCTCAAACATCTACATGTGGGAGTGTATGCATGCTCACACTCACATACAAACATGCAAAAACACACACAAACTTACATACTCTCTATACGCACACAAAATTTAATTAGTATATTTAAACTCCACACCCAGTAACACACATTGTGATCTTACTTGGGGACAAGATATTACTGAGATTATCCAGACAATGTGAGATTATTAAGGTGGAATTGTGACCTCTTCTAGTACAATTTTCGTCCTTTCAACAAGGTGAAATTTGGATACAGCAACATTAACAGAGGAAGATCATATGAAGAAACTCAGTACAGAGCTGTCCATTTATAAGCTTAGGAAGGTCCTAAAGATTCCTTCATTAGCACTCTAAGCATGAATCAAGCCAGACATGTGGGCTTCAGTTTTCTAGAAATGAAGCTATATTTCTGTTATTTAAACCATCTAGTTTGTGATATTCTGAAATAGTTTTAATTGAAGAAAATGGTAAACATCCAAATACTTTCTGAAGAATTCCTGCATTTATTCATTTCTATAATGCTCTTATTAAATTCTGAGAACTTCATACAATGCAATTTGATCACATTCATTTCTCTCTCTCTCTCTCTCTCTCTCTCTCTCTCTCTCTCTCTCTCTCTCTCTCTCTCTCTCTCTCTCAACTACCCCAATATCCTTGCCCGGCTTCCTTTGCAACCTCCCAACCAAAATTCATTCTCTGTATCCCTCTCCCTAGCTCTGCTCTGCTCTGTCTTCTCTTTCTGTCTCTGTCTCTGTCTCTGTCTCTCTGTCTCTCTCTCTCTGTCCTTTCTTCTCTTTCTTCCCTTCAAGTCCAGTTGTTCAGTTTGTGTTGGCCAGCTACTCCAAGAGTATGATCAATATACCAATAAAGGAAACTGACTTCCCCTTTCCCAGTAGCAATAGCTACTCAACTAGGTGTGAAACTATGTGCCTGCTTCCCCTCCTCCATGCTTGAATTTTGTCTGGTTCAACTTTCATAGGTAGTGTGTATGATGCCAGAATCACTGCAAGTCCATATGTGAATTTACCATCTAGTGTCTAGTAAAAAAAATATTTCTTTGAAGTTGTCCACCACTTCTAGCCCTTAAAAATCTTTCTCCCCCTCCTTCTACATAGATGCCTGAGTTATGAGTAGAGAAGTTTCATCTAGATGTCCCATTTAAGGCTGAGCATTTCAAAGCCTCTTATTCTTTGCACATTGGCCACTTGTGGATCTCTGTATTAACTCTCATCTACTTCACAAAAAAAATTTTCCTTTGTATGTGCTTATTAGTGCGCCAACCTATGTTTCTATGTACATTTCATAGAAAAAAAAGAGGAGTTGTTTTTCCTACTGCTGGTGGGAGTCAAACTGGTGCTATCACTCTGGCAATCCCTGGTGGCTACTCAATAATATGAAAATAGACCTATCACAGCATCCAGCTGTGCCATTCTTGGGTATATACCCGGAGGACTCTCTATATTCCTTCAAAGATACTTGCTCATCCATGGTCATTGCTGCTTTTTTCACAATGGTCAGGAATATGAAATAGCATGATTCTCATCAGCTGATGAATGGATAAGAAAACTGTGGTACATTTGCACAATGGGATATTATTCAGCTTTTTTAACAAATGGAAATTTTAGGTAAATTAACAGAACTTGAAACTATCATTCTGAGTGAGGTAATTCTAACCAGGAAAGCCAAATACTCAGGTTTTGTTGTTGTTGTTTGTTTGTTTCTTTTACCCCCCTCTTTTTTTGGTCTAGGAATCAGAAAGAAAAACAGAGACAAGGCAATAGTGGTATGAACCAAATTCTGACCTCCTCCCTTGCTTCAATTTTTTGGTGTTCAACTTGACTCTTCCTTCTAACTTCCCACCACTGCTTCTTTCAAAAAGCCCCCATCCACACTCCTGCAGAGGGAGAGTCAGTTTTCTTCAGGGGGGAGGGTGACCTTGGTAGCTTGTCCTTGCTGCTGTGGATGGCTGTATGCGCATGCACATGTGTCCAACACTAATTGAATGCTCTGAAGGGAAAAAAATGGAATACAAACAGTTTGGAGGGAGAGATAAAGACTGGGGTCTGGGTATAGTTAGAGTTGAGGAGAGAGGGTGAATAAAACTGAAATAATTGTCCAGTGGTATAAAATCCCCCCCCCCAAATAATAACATTAAAAAAGAAAACTCAGATGCTCAAGTCTTATTCATTGACATTCCATATGGCAGAATTCAGGGTTGGTCCAAGGACAGCAGCCTTCCCTCTCTTCGCTGAACATCTCCAATGATTTGGCATCTACTCTTCTCAGTTTTCAGTCTTTAATTTGAACCCTGAAGTTTTAAGCTCTGTCTAGAACTTTTATGTTTCTCTTAAATGAAGCAATTCCTATATAGTTTTCTTTATTTGCGTAAAACATAGATTCTTCATCACTCCTCTTGATCCTTCTCTTCCCTGAATTGTTCAAGTCCTTCAATTATGCCATTTCTTAGACTTTGTGCTTCTTCAAAGAATTTGTCCTACATAGAAATGTTTATGAATAATACATTTCCATTTACCTATTAATGTGGAAATAAAAATATAACATAAAATTTACTGCCTTGCCTTTTTAAGTGTACAGCTCACAAATTTATTTTTTCCCTCTATGTCAATTCCTTGAAGCTGTAGTTATTGTTTTTTCAAAGTTATAGCTTCTCATCTAATGGAGATAGGAGCTGACACTTAGTTGATGTTTTATAATGTTGGTTGGATGAATTAATTCTTTTCTGTTTGTTTCCTCTCAACTTTAATGTAAAAAACTGTGTGCTAAGATACCATCAGCACTTGACACATAATTATTCTTAAAATATATTGTGAGATCATTTATTCATTTTGAATATTTTTAAGTTCTTATAATACAAATACTATATCTAGCTCCAAAGATATTTATTTGGGTAACAAGAAAAATCTTGTCACTAGAAATCCAAAACTTCTTAAGTGTAAGAATAATTGTGTAAATAAATAAATAAATAAATAAATAAGAAAAGAAATACTGGTCTTAAGTATTAACTAATGGCTTAAGGCATTAAGTGACACAGAGTAACTGACTAGGACCAAGTTCAAAGACAATTTAAATAAATTGATTGACTAATGGAGAATGACTACACTCACTGGGGAAAAGGAAAAATTCTCTAATGGGCCAAAATTTAAGTGTACAGCTAAAATATTAACTCCATATCCCCCACTACTCTCTCTCTCTCTCTCTCTCTCTCTCAAAGAAGAATCACTTAGGCAGAAGAGAAATGTGAATTAGATGGGACAGTACAAATTATTCGAATCTATATAATAGAAAAAGAACTTTTGAAGCTAAAGTACATAATATAAAATGAGTTTGTAGAATACGTAGCTGCCAGGCTGTGTGTGACCTCCCAGGTAGAGAGGTTAAAATTTGGTATTATTTTACAGGTAACCACTAGACTGTTTTAAGATTGCAATGTAGTTTGGCTTGTATAATACTTTGTAAGATTACTCTAAATTAGTGCTGAAGGAATGGAAAGGAACGATGACGAAAAAGAAGATTGTATTTTGAAAACTGTTGTATAATACCCTGTTGAAAGATAGCAGTAGTTTAACCCAGTTGGGAGATATCATGGAGGAAAAAGGACTAATTTGTTTGGAATTTAGATCCAATAGAATTTGGCTCAGGATTATCTGCAAAACAAGGGAGAATTCTTTCCAAATCTCCACCCTGTCTATATATTCTTAAGGCAAACTAGTGAATATGCTAGGAGTAAAATCTGAGATGAAAGAAATTTATTAACTAAACTACTATTCTAGCAAAATAAAATAAATTGTAAATACAAAATGAACTGTTTTCAATTTTATAGCTTATATATTGAGTTTGGATTATAGCATGCATTCAACAAATATTTGTCAATGAAGCTTCCATGCTATGTAAGGAAAATGTCCAACTAAAAACAATAATTGCATTATTCTATTTGAGGACTAGAAAAGTTAGTTTATCTACAAAGTCCCTGTCTTGAAAAACCAAAAAAAATGGGTGTAAGTTTGATCCTAGTCATATAACGGTGCTTAGGAATGTTCTGTGGTGGTATTATGTTCCCCAAAATATTGTGCACCCTAATAAACTTATCTGGGGTAAGAGAACAGAACAGCCACCAGATACAGAGTCTAGAAAATGGTGGCACTCATGTCTTTAATCCTAGCATTCCAGAGGCACAAATCCCTTTGGATCTCTGTGAGTTCAAGGCCACATTGGAAACAGCCAGGCATGGTGACACAAGCCTTTAATCCCAAGAAGCGAGCCTTTAATCCTAGGAAGTGAGGGCAGAAAGCAGAAAGTTATATAAGGCATGAAAACCAGGAACTAAGCTGGTTAAGCTTTTAGGCTTTGAGCAGCACATTTCAGGTGAGATCCATTTGGATGAAGACTCAGAAGCTTTCAGTCTGAGGAAACAGGATCAGCTGAGGAACTGGCGAGGTGAGGTAGCTGTGGCTTGTTCTGCTTCTCTGATCTTCTAGCATTCACCACAATAACTGGCCCCAGGTTTGATTTTATTAAGTACCTTAAAATTCATGCTACAATGTTCTGTATGTTAAATGTGTTGCTCTGATTGGTTAATAAATAAAACACTGATTGGCCAGTAGCCAGGCAGGAAGTATAGGTGGGAGAAAGAGAGAGAAGAATTCTGGGAAGAGACACTGCCAGCCGATGCCATGACAAGCGATATGTAAGGTACCGGTAAGCCACGAGCCATGTAGCAACTTATAGACTAATAGATATGAGTTAATTTAAGATATAAGAACTAAATAACAACAAGCCTGCTATGGCCATACAGTTTGTAAGCAATATAAGTTTCTGTGTGTTTACTTGGTTGGGTCAAAGCGGTGCAGGACTGGCAGGTGAGAGAAATTCGTCCTGACTGTGGGCCAGGCAGGACTGGAGAAAACTCCAGCAACATAATGGCGTGTAGCTTTTTTAATACCAGGACTTGGAGGCAGAGACAAGCAGATCCCTGGAGCTCATTGGCTAGCTAGCCTTGTCTATCTAGTGAATAGCAAGCAAATGGGAAACCCCACCTTAATAAACAAAGTGGACAGCAATTAAAGAACAGTCACCGAAGTTGTCCTATGATCTAAACATATATGCACCCAACACATCTGCACACAACCCATCTGTGTGCACAAATACATGAGCACAAAGTGGATTTGGTGGATTTCTTTTTATATAATGTAAGTTTAACTCTATTCGACTTAAAAAACATTCTCTAGAGTTCTTTTCTCTTTAACATATTATTTGTTGATTATATTTACTCTTACATGTCCAAAGAGATACAATTTGAATTTTATACACATGTAAACTGATTTTAGGATTAAATTTCTTGTTAGTAAAAGACAAAGGTCACAGTGTGTGATGTCAGGCCTCCCAATTGCCTTAACCCACTGCTTATTCCATTCTCGTGGAGTAACCTTAATGATAGCCATTCCATTACAAACATTCCACATCCAATCAGGCCAATAACTGCATGCTTCTGTGCAAGGACCACTGATTTGGCTATTAGGAAATGCTTCTTCAGATAGCCTTAATAATTGACTTCCTAATTAGTTGAGCAGATCTTAGGCAACTAGGTAAATGCAAATATCACTCAAACTGCCTGAGGTTGCTTGAATAAACTGTAATAGTTAGAAGTTAGAACTGATAAGCTCTATGATCATTTTCAAAGCTAACAATGCCACTTTCAAGCAACTCCTATTTAGATGGAGCTAATTATTCACACCACCTCCTCTCATGGTGCTGTCTCCACATGTTCTGCAGTTTATCTTCATCCATAATCCATTGGTTTCATTATTTTTACATTTATGTGTTTGTGTGTGTGTGTATGTGTGTGTCCAAGTGTGCCCACGTGCCAGTGTGCCTATGTAAAGCTCAGAGAAAGACATCATGCAGGAATCAATTCTCAATTACCTGGTTTCAATATTATGTCATTACAACTGTTTGAAATTCACTGATTCTAATAAGTACTGGGAATTTCTTACAAAATCAAATTGTCTCACATTAAAGTCATGTAATAAAACATTTATAGAGCCAGCAATATACTAGAGAAAAACAATTATAATTATTCTCCCTTAATTTTTGTTTCCACTGCAGCAAATATAACTTCAAGTTACAAATCAAATTGAAAAATGATTCTCATGGCTATAACTCTATTTCAGACAACACAGCCTAGTGTCTGAGTGACCCCCACCATACCCTTATTTGCTTTCCATATGTTCTAATTTCCACACCTGGTTATTTAGAAAAGTACAAAAAGGAACCCATAGGTATCAGGATGTGTGTTGCCCACACACAGTCATTAACATTTGAAAGAAGTTTTTGGCAAGTGAACTAAGGGTAAAAGATACATGAAGACTATCTCATACAAATCAAAGAATTTCATAAATATGTAAGTTTTTCATGATCTGAATGGTGAATTGAAATATTATGAATATTTATTGTAGAATTTAAATAACAAAATAGTTGCATGTATGTACACTGCACTCAAAGATATAAGAGTTTCTGGTTCAGAGTTTGACAGACTAACATGAACCATATGTGCTATGTTTAAAATTCTAATAAAGATTGTACTCCTAAGGGGAAAATAAGGAGAACAAAACAAAGAGAAGGAAGAGGTTGCAGGTTGGGAAGGAAAAAGGGAAGATAGGCTTTAACAGCTTCCAATCATAAGTGTTGTTAGTGCTGTGTACTACAAGTATTTACCACAGTTTATGGATGGTTCAAACAAGCGCAAATTTATATAAGTTCTATTGAGTCAAATTTTATCAGTGTATAACAGTAACTGGTGAAAGTCACAATAACTCTAGTTATTTGACAAGTTTAATGAATGAGTTATCAGTTGTTCCTCTTTTTTATTTATGCATTCTAATAACAATGTAATTAACTAATCTTGGCCTTTTTATCCTATGTAAATATGACATTTTAACAAAACACATATCACACACACACGTATGTGTGTGTGTGTTTATGTAATAGCAAAGTTGAAATTTATATGAGTGTAGAATTGACTATTTCTTTATGGAAAAATGCATTCCATTTAAAAATTATATTGGTTTACATTTTATGGACCATTGATGGAAAATACATTTGTTCTTTCCAATAAAATAATCCGTTTGGACACAGGAAGGATAATGAGGTTACTAAATGTTTATGATGACAGGAAATAGAAGATTGGTGGGGTTTTTTAGAAATATAAAAAAGGATTTGGCAAAAATGAGTGAACATTAGGAATGGCCAAGTGATTGTCCACTTTAATTGACAGTCTGCTCTCTGGATTGCTAGCATCTGGAATGAGGAAGGTAGACTGCTGTCCATATTCTTTTGTAAATGTTGCGATTTAACTTGTAAATTTATCTGTACTGCTTCTAAAATTACCACAATTCCCACATTGTTTAGAAAGTGCAGTCCTTGAGATAAACAAGCCACAAGCAAAGTTCAGCACACACTGAATCAGTTTTGTTTTCTGGATCAGAATACTTAGGCTTATATTCCACCAACTAACCCAGACTCCCTTCACTATGTATAAGTTCCCATAGCCATAGCCAAATGTTTTAATTTATAGAATATTCTCTGTTTTACCACTGGCAATGAAATCACCACTAATAAGTTCCACAGATGGCAGGAAAGCCACAAAAAGCACTATATGCTATCTGTCAAGCATATAATTTTAAGATTTAGTAATGCATAATATATTTAAAGAGTTGATCACAGTACATCTCTTTTCAAATGAAAGCAGAACTGAAATGATTAAATATATTCTTAAGGCAATACTTTGTGAATGAATTATTATTTTTAATTTTTTAAATGTCAGAGACAATGTTGTATTTAAAGCAGCTGATCGGTCTGTATGTTTGGTTTAGTTCTGTATTTTCAGAAACTTTAGTAATGCCATGCTTTCAATAACCACAAAGAGAACATATTTGCCTCTCCTGAGAAAAATAAGAAAAACATGCTGAAAGTGAAATTCATAGGTGTAATGGTTATAATTAATTGTCAATTTGACGAGATGTAGAATTACCTGGGAAGGAAATTGAAATGAGGAGCTGTTTGGGTTGAGTTAACCAGTAGGTGTGCCTGAAGGATATGTCCTTAATTGAGGTAATTGTGGAAGAGGCCCTGCCCTGGATTTGCATAGTATCATTCCCTGGATTGGATGCATGGATTTTCCAAGAGTAGAGGATGCTGCCTGATACTGGGCATGTATGTATTTATACTCTACAGGTCTTGATTATGAATGTCATGAAGTGTTTCAAGTGACTGCCTTAGTTTTCCTGCAAATATGGTCTATTACCTGAGAATGTGAGGTCGAATAAATCCTTTATCCCATAACAGTAACAGAAATGAAACTATGACAATAGTTGTCTATATTTTAAAAATGCTTAAAAGTGTGATATTTTAAGAATTACTTCAGCCTTAAGTGTGTGTATATTTCAGGCTTTAGGAAAATTACATATGTTATTAACAAAAATGGACAATGTCAGTCTGTTACAAAATAACCATAACTAAGTGCTCATTGTTTAGTCACACATAAAATCCCACCTTTTTATTTTACATTTTCAGCTTTTGTCTTTATTCATCTTTCATACAATACATCCTAACAGTGGTTTCCTCTCCCTTCACTTCTTCCAGTCCCCCTTCCCAAATCCCCTAGATCTACTCCTCCTCCTTTTCCCATCAGGAAAGAGCAGGCCTCCCATGGTTATCAACCACAAACAGCTCAACAAGGTGCAATAGAACCAGGCACAAACCCACATACCAAGTCTGGATGAGGCAACCTCACAGGAGGAAAAGGGACCCAGAGCAGGCAAAAGAGTGGGGACAACCCCACTCCCTTTATTAACAGTCCCATAACACTCCAGGCTAAACACCCATAGCATGTATGTCCACTTTTTCTTTATTTATATGTTTTATCCCTTTTTTTACTTGTAAAAAATAATGCTACAATAGACTTTCAAGCAGAATATTTTATGAGTATTTGAAAATATTCAAAATTAGATTAAGAAGCTACCAATTGTAATTATTTCTGTAACTGAAAATTATTTTCTAGGATTCATTTCTATAATTTTAAAACAATGATTGTGTTACTTTCCTTGTATCATTTAAAATCAGTTTACATAGCTTTAATCAATACATAAATATATTTAGAAGCTATATGAAACTCTAGCATACTGGCCAACAGAACACATAATAAGAACCTCAACATGTGAAGAATACCACAAGAAAAACCTGTAATTGGGACAGCACATTCTTGAGGGAATCACTATGAGACAAGGAACCTCAAGAAGACAAGCACTGCCTTGTTAGTTTGAAAATGTGAATGCTTTGTGTTTTGAACTTGAACAGATTAAATTTCATAGGCTATGTGGTGTGAAAAGAGAATGTTTTCTCACAGCCTAGGATCCCATTCCCAGCAATGCTGTTGGTGGTGAGGGTTCCCTTCCTGGTCTACAGCACCACTTTCCTACCTCATTGCCACATGACAAAGACTCACATAGCTCTCCCTGTCCCTGCTCTTCTGGAGGCTATTAACAGTATCTTATTATACCTTCCCTTAGCTCTCTGGCACACCCCTACCTTAAAATAAATTCACTTTAAATGGGATTCCACATGGATTGCATGGATGCGAGGAACATGATTCAGTCAAATGCAAGAAGCCAATGATTACTTGTACCCAATGATGTCTAAGCCTGCCTCTATCCAATTCTCAATGCTCATTGAACTTAGACATCCCAGAACTATGCTTAAGATATTAAAAGAACCTTCAATGTTGTTTTCAGTGAGCCCATACCATTAGCTACATTAACTGGTTGTACTTGCCTGAATACACTGGGTAATCTCTGCAGATCTCCAAATCCAGAATAATGTAGATTCTTAGACTGAAAAAAAGTCCTGCTAACTAGAAAACAGTACCTTCGAGGTATTTGTTAATATCAAGTGGCAAGATTAATGCATTGTATAATACAATCAGTCCAATAGTGTTTAAACATCATATGATATTAAAAAGATCCACTGAACTAGACTCAGAGAGAAAACTGATGATAGAGGAACATCTAATAAGATTCTGGGGAGCAAACTGAAGTCACAGGAAGCAAGAAATGTTATAAGAACTTGTTGAAATATAACTTGGAGCAATACATCATTCCTGGAGGGCACCGGGTAGCACTGGCCCTGGGGGGATTGAAGCTGCTACAGGAATAAGAGACATATTAGATTTTTAGAGCTCTTGTCTACAAGCACATGGGGGAAATGGAAGAGACTGTATTTTCACAAACAGCAGAAAGGGTTGCTTAGAGGGTGGACAGACTGCATTCTTTATTTGGCTAAAATTGAGAAGTTCAGTAAGAAACAATCTTTTGAAAATGCAAGACAATTATGTTTATTTTATTTTGCTTTAAAGCCGGGAACTAGAAAAGTTACCCTGAGTAAATCCTTAATTTAATGTCTATTAATTATTGCAATCTACTCTTACAAATTTTATGTTGATTATTAAAGTAGTTTTGGCTGGGAGAAACTAAATAATTTATGCAAGGGTATATACTTAGTTCCAGAGAGCATAGTTTTATTAGCCCAAAGCCTAGGGCCCTGAAAACTTGTCCCAACCTAGTCACAGCATAAAACTCTAATACTTGGGGAAGCTGTCTGCTGCATGGTTTATCATCATGTCCACTCTCTCATGTAGATCAGTATAATTCTTTGAACTCATCTGAAGATGTCACCAAGGAAAGTCCAAATTCCTGAGGAGATGCTGATGGCAGTGTCCCACACCAGGGCAGAAGACTCTCCAGGACCTCTGTGATGTAGTCTCTTTTTCCACAGGACTGGGCACAATTACGTAAAAGTCTATCAGTTGGGTTCTATTGATTCAGTATCTTACAGCGTGTTTTTTTCCTTTAAAAGTAGAGTGAAATGCACTTTGAAAATACAACAAAAGGTCTAACATCTAGCAATGATTTGACATTTAAAAATGGTATGTTAGAATTGAAATAGGATAATTTAATCAACCCTTTACTGAACCTGACACTGAAGCTCAAAATCCCAATGAAAGTCAGAGGCTCCTGCCAATACCACTCAGGAAAACCAGCTCTGACTGGAAATCAGGCTGGAACTGAGGGAGAATCTATTTTAATAAGAAATCATGGGTTAAAAGGGAAGAACAAGGCAAGCAAATCTGTTTTGTCCTGTGCACCTGCAAGGCCTACCTGACCGAAGAGAGGAGAAGGTGCAGATATCTGCCCCATGTATCAAAAGTCACATTGGAAAAAAATCAAATTAATGAAAATGTGGTCACTTCTCTTATGTTTTGACAAACTACATAGCAAGAAATCTTCAAATCCAAGTAAATTGTATTCTACATGTGTATTTGGAATCAATATACAGTTTCTTTTCCTTCCTTCCTATCATTTCTTCCTCCTCCTTTATTTTTTCCATTAATGCAGTAAAATATTCTCTCTCTGTCTCTGTTTCTGTCTCTCTCTCTCTAGGTGTGTATGTGAATCACATGTGTGTTTAAGCACATGTATGTGTATAAGCACATGCTCGCCATCACACTGGTTTTATTTCATTGTTGAATGGAAAGCAGACTTGGGTGGCCTTATCAGACATCACACTTGAAAATTGTTTTATTCACAATATTTATTAGGAAAAAGAAGAGGAGTGGAAAGTAGTGGGAGTTTTAGAAGCCAAAAAAAAATCTCTGAAATGTGTCCTGGAAAGTTTAATCCTATATGTTTATTATGAAAATTATACATATAAGCATTAAAAAATATTTGTGTATTTCCCTCACCAAAATAACTTCTTTGGGAGCTGGCATCTGCATGTATTGGTGGATGAGATTCCAGTGCTTAGTATAGCTCGTGGCATATTGTAAGTGCTCAGGGAATATTTCTTGAATGAAGAAAATATTGGTAGGACAAAAATCAGTGAAGATGAATCTCTTCTCCATGCCCATTTGTTTCTAAAGTTGCCTGTGCACTTCTGAAAATGCTGCTAGATGCTAGGGACGCTATAATCCACAGGGGCAGGGGGAACCTCATAGGAGAGCAGGTCTAATCTAACCCTTTGAGAGGCACGTGACAATAGACTGTAAGAGTTAGGAAGCATGGCAGCAAACGTGAGTCTCCACATAGCACATGGATATTTGAGTGGAAGTGTTATCAGAATAGGAATGTGATGTGTGGGTGTTGCCAAATGCAGCATTTCCAGAGGAAAATACAGTTTAATCCTGTGGTTTTCCCACTGTGAGTAGTTAGCTAAGAGTGATTTTCAAGATAGCTTTAGTGAGTTGTGACTAGCTTGTTTTTTTTTTTTTTTTTTTTTTTTTTTTTAATTTAAGTATAGTAGTCTACCCTTGTTTGTGGTTTTGCTTTCTGGAGCTGCAATTACCCATGGTCAACTATGGTCTGAAAAAAGTAAATGGAAAATTCATGCATCAAACACTTCCTAAAGTTTAAAGTCTGAGTATCTGGACAAAATCTCACAATATCCTGTGTTGTCCGAGACCTGAGGTGACTAATGCCTTTGTCCAACATAGACATGCATACCACCTTCCAACCTCAGAGATGTTTAGGTAAACTGAGCAACTTTAGCAGTAACAGAATGCTGTGATCAATCACCCCTGGTTTAGCTGATGGCATCCCGAAGCACAAGAGCCACTATGTTGGGGATTCTGACTTGCCGAAGGAAACCAAGGAAAGTTTGTAAGTAATAACCTGAACATAGTATAAATAATTTAAGACCAAAATTTTATTAAGGTTTATTGATGTAATTGTTCTGTTTATATTATCATTGATTGCTTCCTTTGCTTAATTTATAATTGAAATTTACCATAGTTCTATATATTTAGTAAAAATAGCAGTACATACTTGTAAAAAGGGTCTAGCAATACTTGTTTTGGTATAAGAGTTCATCCTACTAGATTAATGTAGACTACTATAGTCTACCCCAGGCTGGAAAATAAAAAATCAGAATGTGGTAAAAATAAATGTTTTAAAATCTCATAGTAATGGAGTATTTTGATGTAGCTTACAGATAAACATAGTGTCTGTATTGTATTGTATATTCTTTTGCTCTGTCAATTTACTGGTCCTTTTACTCAAGATTGTGTGATTATTCAAAATATTTTGTATACCACATGAACCTTAAGATTGTATTTCTACTTCTGGGAAAGATCATTGTTAGTTTTGGCAGGTGTTCTATGACATTAATAGATAACATAATGATATGTGGACATTTTAACACAATTAACTCTAAATCCATATATGCAAGGTATTTTGTCTTTTATTAGTGTCTTTTATAATTCCTTCAATGTTGCATGGTTTTATTTTACTGATCTTTAACAATAGGTTAACGTTTTATGTTTTCATAGTATTGTATAGGAATTATTTCATTAATTACATTTTCAGATAGCATGTTGCTAGTGGATAGAATACGCTGATGTGAATTTTTAAAGAAATCTTGAACTATGTAACTCAATATGGCCTCAATCTTGGCATCCTTCTGCTTCAGCTTTCTTTGTGCTGAGATTACAGATAAGTACCATCACCACCATCCTGGCACAATAAGGTTTAAATACTAACTTTTTCTTTTTTTGCATCCCAGTCACAGTTTTCCTTCTCTTCTCTCCTTCCAGTCCCTCCCCCACACCACCCCTTCTGTTTCCACCACCCAATACACTCCACTTCCATTTCTGTTTAGGAAAGGCAGGTCTCCCATGAGTGTAGCATAAATATTAACAGGTATTATTAATAAAATCAAACCTGAGCCAGGTGTTGGGGTGAACACTGAAAGATCAGGGAAGCAGAACAAGCCACAGCTACCTCACCTTGACAGTTCCTCAGATGATCCTGTTTCCTCCGACTGGAAGCTTCTGAGTCCTCATCCAAATGGATCTCAGCTGAACTGCTTCTCGAAAGCCTGAAGTTTAACCAGCCTAGTTCCTGGTCCTCACACCTTATATATCTTTCTGCTTCCTGCCATCACTTCCTGGGATTAAAGGCTCTTGTTATAATGCCTGGCTGTATCCAGTGTGGCCCTGAACTCACAGAGATCCAGGTGGATCTCTACCTCTGGAATGCTAGGATTAAAGGCATGTGTGCCACCATTTTCTGGCCTCTGTATCTAGTGGCTGTTCTGTTCTTTGACCCCAGATTAGTTTATTAGGGTGCACAATATTTTGGGGAACACAATACCACCACACATGAGCATCAATAAAATATGGCATATCAAGTAGCGGTAACTCTAAGCACCTCTCCATGTATTAAGATTAGGCAAGGTGACCCAGTATGAGGAGTAGGATCCCAAAAGCCAGCAAAAGAGTTGGAGACAGCCCCTGTTCCCACTGTTAGGAGTCCCACGAGAAGACCAAGCTACACAAATGCAACACATATGCAGACTGCCTAGGTCAGTCCCATACAAGCTCCCTGGTTGTCAGTTCCATCTGTGAGCCCAGGTTAGTTGATTCTAAAAGTTTTCTTGTGGTGTTCTTGATCTCTCTGGCTCTTACAATCCTTTCTCCCACTCTTCTGCAGGATTCCCCAAGCTCCTTCTAATGTTTGGCTGTGGGTCTACATCTGTTTCTATCAGTTTCTGGATTAAGTCTCTCTGTTGACAATTGGGCTAGGCACTAATCCCAGTACATCCAATAAGCAGGACAGATTGTAGGCCAAAGTTGTGTGACTGGGTTGGTTTCCATCTCCTTCCACCTGAAGTCTTGCCTGACCAGATGGCTAGTTCAGGCCATGTATCCATTATTGCTAGGAGTCTTAGCTGAGGTCATTCTTGTAGCTTCCTGGGATATTCCCTTAGGCCAGTTTTTCCCTGATCCCAAAGTCAGGGTTTAGCCTGACTCCAAAATGCCCCCTCTTTCTAGTAGTCTATTTCAGTACTGTTCCCCTACAACCCTCCCAACCTGATATTGCTCATGTTCTTATTCCCACTGCTGTCAGTCAACTCACAAAAATCTCTTCTATTTCCCCTTCCCAGGGAGATCCAGGGGTCCCACCATGAACCCTACCAGTCCCCCTGGGTCTGCAGATTGTAGCATAGTTATCTTTTATTTTACAGCTAATACATACTTATAAGTGAGTACATACCATGTTTGTCTTTCTTGGTCTGGGTTATCTCACTCAAGATGATTTTTTTTCTAGTTCCATTCATTAGACCTCAAATTATCTGGTGTCCTTGTTTTTAACAGCTGAGTAATACTCCATTGTGTAACCGTACCATATTTTCTTTATCTATTCCTTAGTAGAGGGACATCTAGGTTGTTTCCAGATTCTGGCTATTACAAATAAAGCTGCTATGAACATAGTCATGCAAGCATTTTTGTGGTATGATTGAGCATCCTTTGGATATATTCCCAAGAGAGGTATAGCTGGGTCTTGGTAAATTGATCCCCAGTTTTCTAGTAAACCACCATACTGATTTCCAAAGTGGCTGTACAAGTTTGCATTCCTTACAGCAATAGAGAAATGTTCCCTTTGCTCCACATGAGCTGTGATTTGTGGGGTTTTTTTTTTTGTTGTTGTTGTTTTTAATTTAATTTTATTTTTTTTTAATCTTAACCATTGTGACAGATGTAAGATGGAATTTGAAAGTCATTTTGATTTGCATTTCCCTGGTGGCTAAGGATGTTGAACATTTCTTTAAGTGTTTCTCACCCATTTGAGATTCTTCTGTTGAGAATTCTCTCTTTACATCTGTACCCCATTTTTAACTGAATTATTTGGTTTATTGATATCTAGTTTCCTGAGTTCTTTATATATTTTGGAAATCAATCCTTGCTTAGATGTGTGGTTGGTGAAGGCTTTTTCCCATTCTGTAGGCTGCCATTTTGTCCTAGTGATGGTGTCCATTTCCTTAAAGAACAATTTCAGTTTCATGGAGTCTCATTTACTAGGTGTAAATACTAACTTCTAATCATGCACATTCACTAAATACTAGTTCTAACAGGTTTTTTTTTTTAAGAACTTGTTGGTTGTTGTTGTTGGGAAGATTCCACTTAAAATCACATCATCAACAAACAGAATTTTTCTACCACACTGTTTGGGTGCCCCACTGGTCAAATTTTATATTACTGTGGTAGAATAGCTTACATAAAAAATATAAGGAAAGGGACTGTTTATCTGAACTTATGGTTTAGCTCTTCACATGGTCATGTCAGAAAAGAAGAGAAGAATATTGGGAAGAAATTATTGTAAGATAAAAACCGCAAGCCACTGGAGACCTACTACCTCCATTTAGACTAAACCTTCTGCATTCCCTGTCTTATAACAATACCAACATGTTATGAATGCATCCATCCATGCACCGGTCCAGAGCTATCATATTCTAATTCTCTCTAGAAATGTCTAAATAATCTTCTGGATATTTTTAATCTAATTGACAATCAAAATTAACCATTGAAAGTCTTTTTTATTATCTAGTTTCTTTGTCTAGGACTTCCAGCACTGAATCAAATAAACATTTATTGTTCCTAATCCCAGAGGAAAATCCAAAAGCTTTTTACCCTTAACCATGCAGGTTCATGAGAGCACCAAACATGTAAATCTGAATAACTTAAGGTTATTTCCTTCTACATACATTTCCTTGGAAATTTCTATAAAGAAAGAAGGCTAAATATAATTCTTTTTCTAATTATTTATCATCAAAGAAAATGGATTTCAATATGCAAATAGATACCATGAATTTTACAAACATTACAGCCTTAGTCAACATAACCAAGGTAGACATGAGTAAATTATTCTCACTAGAAAAACTCTTCTCAATTAAAAACAAAACAAAAAATATGAGAATATGGATATTTAATGATGTTGGTTTTTGTAACCATTTCAGAATGTACAATTAATCTCCAAATTTCAGACTGTTTTGTTCACTGAAGATACATGACCGTTTTTTGTCAACTATGCCTCAATAAAGTTGGAAAATTACATCGTTCCTCTCAATAGTTGTAACCGAGTATCATTATTCAGTAGTTCTCTCTAAATAAAATTAAGAATTAGTGAGATTGTAAATTATGGCAAAAAGCACAATGAAATGCCCATTTATGTTAGTCTGTCTAAGGAAGACTAATTTAGAAGAATGAGTGACATGAATGTAAAAGGAAAATTTAAGGGACATGTTTTACATGTACTGGGAAAAGAACTAGATGTTTAAGAATGTTAGGCAAACACTCACTCATTGAGCTCCATCACCAGCCCTAAGACTACCTTTTGGTCCTAGGGAAAAGAATACAAAGAAAATAGGTAATGGAATAAAATGATGTTTAATGTTTATATTGGTTTCCTTATTTTCCTAGCAAGTTAAAACATAAGAAGAATTTAATTTATTGACAGGCTAACACACAAGACATCAGAGATTGCTTGTGTGGAGAACCAAGAACTTTTGTTATTTTACTGAAAGATAACTGGGTTTACATATACCACTATAATTGAATACTAGATTTCAAAAGAGATTCACAGGTAAAGTGAAAAACATTATTCATACTCACCTGTGAAATTGGGAAAACTAAGGTGTCTAGTGAGAGCTACCAAGCTAGATGAATCAGAATTTGTGAACCACTTGTAAGATTCTAAGGTTAGTATGAAAACTATGAATAATATTTATATAATTTAAGTAATATTATTTATACTAAATATTTACAATTGTGAATAAATAACTTATAGAAATTTCAATATAATATTGTTGATAACAAAATTACTGAGTTTCAGAGCATACCTATTGTCATCTATCAGAAAGCTGAATGACAAAAATCAAATATTATTATGGGTTAAACTGTGTCTACCTTAAGTAAATTGAACCCAAATATCTCTGTATCAATGTTGTTTTGAGGTAGTGTTCATCTTGTTATGAGATAAGTTCCATGAAAGCAATCCAGTTAAAATGAAGCCTAGTATGATCTCTAAACCAGCACGATGCTCTTTTAATGAAACTGGAAAGACTCAAGCACACTGAGGCTAAGAAGTGCCTGGTGAAAATTAAAGTTCTGTTGGAATAGAAAAAAGCTATCAGAGACTTCTAAAAAGACCAGCTTTGAAGAAACATGGGTTGGATGATAGCTTGATTTCAAGATTTTGGCACCTGAATCCTTGTTTGTGGTGTTTGATAATAGCTAGCCTAGCAGCTCATAGACACCTTTCATTGTGTCTGAACATGGAATGCACTACCAAGAGAAACATGGTGAGTTCTTTCCTGAATGACTGGATTCTGATAAAAAGTTAAACACTTAAACACTGTTATGCCAAATACAAATTATAACTGACAGAGCATCGTATGCATATATTACAACATCTCAATGTAACCTGGAACTATGTGCTTTCTCTGAGAGTTCTGGATAGTCAACCTTGGCTAAATGATAGAATACAAGTTCCATCTTACAAAGAATATTGTCGTGACAATATTCTAAATTATAGTTCTGAAGTGTTTTTAAAGAATAGAAGAGTTTTTCATGTTAAATATTTCAAACTTTTGTACTAAAATGATTTAAAACTTTTTAAAAGAAAGTTGTTTATTTGACTTTTCCAAAAAATTTATATTTCTCTTACTTAATCATTACATGACTTATTGCATGTCTGGAATAGAAAAGTTTATGTAGCCAGATATTTTTTGGAATGCAAGTTAGTCTTGCTGTGTGCTGGAGCCTTCCATAAAGTCATCTGGAATGTGTTGAACTAGGACAAATGTATTATAATTTGTATTATTACTAATCTATAGTTATTATTTCTTTAGGCAACAAAAGAGCAAAACTAGTTACTTTTATGGCTTAAATTCCAAATTATTTAATGTTTTAATGTTATTTGCAAAATGTGTGGCCTCAGATGGAAAATTCCACTAACTTTGTTAATAAAGGAAAATTTTAACCACTTCTCCTCATATATACTAAATCATACACAAAATAAGATGATAAATTAAGAAGGAAATGCTGTTAAGAGAATTACTGTAAGCATGAGGAAACTATTAGACCCAAGTTTTCAGTAGTCTAGAATTGTAAGATTTGATTTTTAAATGATGAAACATCCAATAAGCCAAATGACTCTGCATAAACATGTACATGGAATAAATTATTCCAAATGAAAGCATGGATGTTATTTGTTCAGCTGTTTTAGTGGTTGGAACGTTAGGAACAAAAGCTATTATTGTTCTATGTATTTTTTTCACAGGAAATAGACAGTGGCAAACATACAGTAGTTCAACACATGAGATCAGAGGCAGGGTTTTTATAGCAAACCAAGAACAGATGTTGGAACGATTCAAGACCTTTACAGAAATTATTAGTTATGTTTGCCTTTGAAAGCAAAGAAAGTTTACAGAGACTCACATATCTGATTATATTAGGAAACAGACAGGTTTTCAAATCCAAAAGCTTTAACTCATTCAGGCTCAAAGTTCCTGTGCACAATTCTGTACTTGCTACTCAACACTACGGAAAATAACTATGAGGAGATTCATGACCCCCAACAGTTTTCTAAAGCATGCTTACTTTTGAAAGATTTTTAAAACTAGTATCCTTTATGTAAACTAAGTTGCCACACTCTCCCAAAATAAAATAAAAATAGAATTTATTCAACAGGAAAATATCTTTTCTTAGTAGCAATGAATGAATTGGATTGATTATCAGACATCAAGAAGAATACATTTTCTCAATAACTGCAATGGATTTTTTTTTAGATTGAGCTGAAATTCAACACACGACTTTCATCCTGCTTATATGAGATCTGTATGAATAAGTTTGACCTTGTTATTATTTCTGCCATCATAGTTCCTCTTTGCCTTAAGAGCTCTGCCCTACCTTACTCAGCTTTTATTCCATGAACATTATTTCTTTAATCACTTCTTAGGAGATATTCTCATTTAGACTTTTTTTTCAAAATTAATTATTTTAAATTAATAGAAAAGTATACACATTTATCATTTACATCTCAGTGTTCTAAATACAAATACTCATACACAGTACGCAATGATAACATGTAGCAGTTGAAGGTATGATGAGTTCACATGCTACTGGTATGATGTTAATCATGAGAAGATTTTACACTCCCCTTAGCATTTTTTCATGGATAGAATATATCACTACTAATTGTAGTCACTATGCTGTATTGTAGCTCTAAAAAAGTATTGTTCCTATTTTACTTTCATATCCTTTTTACAAGACTTAATACCAACTATAATATCCAATGCTAATCATTGTGTCATTTTCCACTTTTGTGAGATAATTATTGTTCATTCCACATGAAAGCAAGATCAATTAGTATTTATCTTTCTGTTTCAGCCTTATTTTACTCATCAATATATGCTTAGTTTCAATGCTTCTCTCTGATCTATCATAGAACCTCAGCAAGCTCATATTTAATTTCTCATATAGTTAGTTCCAACTTGGTGGCTACTCCCAATTTATATCTGTGGCTACTCTCAAATTATACTGCTAATTGCAAATTGAAATTGAAGATGTAATGGTGCTAATTATCTTTATTTTATATTTCTGACCTCTACCTTCAGATGGACAGTAGGTACTGACCACTCATTATTTCTTAATCCATCTTACCCCTAAGAATTATTTTATATTTTTATCTCTCTGTTCAGAGAAATCTCCCATGTTTGCACAGACACACTTAAATTTCCAACTGATAATTTTTCCTCACAACGAGCTAGCACCTAGACATCCCTGTATATATGGCTAGTATCATTTCCATCATAAATGCGTTTTTGTTATTTCTTATTTTAAAACATATTGATACATTTTAAAAAAAATTCACATAGTTTATCATATTCTAGCTACTTCTTCGATTCTGTGCTCTCATTTATATTAAAAACTTTGTACTGTTATCAGCTTCACTGTAGAATTTATATCCCTATAAGTTGTTAAAAAGTAAAACATTTGTCTAAACTTGTGGTATACACTTTTCCTTAGATGCATTACATACCACTTTTTCAAGGGAATTCCTTTTAAGTAGTAAACAGGAACTTCATGATTCTGCTTTTCTTATTGCTTGCGAATTCATTCATGCACATGTGTTTTTGTAAAATCCATCCCATCCCTTTCCTCCAATTCTTGCTCTGTCCCCCTGCCACTTTTTCTCCCAAATCATGTGTCCATTGTTTGTAACCCACTGGGATCTATGCACTGCTGCCAGTATGTACATGGGTGAGGGTCATACACTGGAACACATGTAGTCTCTCAGAGTGCACATCCCTGAGGGAAACTGATTTCCCTTCCCCAAGACATCACTTCCTCAGATAAGACCAGCATCTCTCCATACTGAGACGTTGGTTGCCTGATCTTACACAGGGTTTTGTGCATGGACTTGTAGCAAGTATGAGTTCATGTGTGCAGCTGCCTTATAATTCCTGGAAAATACGTTTTCCCTGCAGAAATTCACAACTTATGGCTTTTTCAACCTTCCTATTTCATCTTCTATGACAATCTCAGGGACCATACATATGTACAATTCTCAATTGAACATTGCATTGTCTCTTATTTCCTGCACACCGACCAGTGTGGGGCTCGATGTTAATTGCCATCTACTCTAAACAGAAACTTGTCTGATGAGGGCTGAGAGGTGCAGTATTTATGAGCATAAAGATAAAAACTTAGAGAGCAGTTCAATATTATGTCCATTTAGAAGAGTAATAGTTTTACATTTCCCTCTTATCCCTATGACCTGGTCAGCCAATAGGTTTTGGG
This sequence comes from Peromyscus leucopus, assembly GCF_004664715.2. NCBI lineage: Eukaryota > Metazoa > Chordata > Mammalia > Rodentia > Cricetidae > Peromyscus > Peromyscus leucopus. The sequence continues at coordinate 2,850,587 of NC_051064.1, read as the reverse complement.
CCCAGTTAACAGTACCAAGGATGACTTACATCTTGTGAAGTAGGCCTTAAATCCAATCAGAAAGTGATCGATTGGTCCCATAATATTCATGCCACTGTTGGCACTGTTGGGCACATCATTTATTATTGTATCTCTCAAGGTTCACATCTGGGTAAGATTTTTGAATCTTGTCTTTCCTGGTAGTATAAATGGAAGCTTCCAGAACTATAAAAGTTAATCAGTAGGTTAAAGTTCCCAGGTTGGTATCAGCTTGATTTATCCATGTCATGTCACTCAAGTTTGTAGTATCTTCAGCAATACAGTCTTGTCATCAGGGTATGAAGGACAACCAGGAGCAAAAGCGATAGCGTATGATGTTTGGGGGCATGTCTAGAACCTAGAGGACTTACAACATGAAAAGAAGTAACTCATCCCTGTGGTGGTAATCTAATTGTACAGAATTATTATTTTGATTGTATGTTAATAAATAAAGTTGTCTGGGGGTCAGAGCTATTAGAGCCATAGCAAGAGTGTGGCGGTGGTGGCACACGCCTTTAATCCCATAGATATCTGTGTGTTCAGGGTCAGAGCTATTAGAGCCATAGCAAGAGTGTGGCGGTGGCACACGCCTTTAATCCCATAAGATCTCTGTGTGTTCAGGGATACAGCCAACATTGGAGACATATGCCTTTAAGACCTAGGGGGCTGTACATTCAGACAGTGACGAGGCAGTCATGTGTTTGGGTTTACAACCAATGAGAAGGCAGAACAACATACTATAAAAAAACAAGCCGACAGGAAGTAGGTCTTTTTTCGCGAAGCTGGGACAGCAGAAGGAAGGGTGAGATTTAGCTCTGAGCTCTGACCTCTCGACTTTCTCTTTTACATTGTTTCTGTGTTTCTTATTTAATAAGACGGTTGGTTACATCTACACATCCCTGTCAATGGACTTAGGGTTTTTATTTCATAGTCTGTGGTATCTGAGAGAGGCATTGTCCCCCTATCATAGGTTAAATTCATTTAAACACTTTATATAAATATAAAGGTATATATTTCTAGCTTTTAAAAGAATGTGTTTCTATGTGTTTTAATGATATTTAGATGTGAGATGACTCATCTCTAACAGGCTTAAGGGCCAGCCGGCCCAAAACATTAAAAAAAAAAAAGATACTTTCTGAGAGCCAACCTGGTTCTGCTTAAGGACCTTAGCAACAGCTGCTAAGACATGATCTGGAGATGACCTGGACTAATGAGTGGCAGCCATGTCACATCAGCAGATGCATATTCATCAGACCTCCCCCACAGGGTGGGATGGAGGTTATATAAGGCTTGCCTTTTCCTGAATAAACTGAGCTTGTTGTTTTGACATTCTCCCAGAGTCTGTGTCATTGACTCTGTGCCTATTTGTCCCACTCCCCCAAAGGGAACAACAGCACAGGACCCTGCCACATCTGGTGCCAAAACCCAGGACATCTGATGCTTGGCAACAGGGACTGTGTGTCTCCCTTTCCTCATGCATGGCGCTGGTTGAGCAGTGTATTTTGGTGAGTAGGCCTCTCTACATTGCGTGCTTTTGTTCACTTCAGCAGGTAAATGCTGGGATCCTGTCTTTTTTCTTTTTGTTTGTCTTATTTGTGAGTCTATCTGTATGGTAGGGTGGCACATACTTTTGTTCAGGCCTGTCTAGCATTTCTATAAGGGCAGGATCCTCAGGAAACAGAGCCACAGTCTGACTCTTTGTAGTTGTGTGTGTGTGTGTGTGTGTGTGTGCGTGTGTGTGTGTGTGTGTGTGTGTGTGTGTGTGTGTGTATACATATGCTTGCAGGATGTATTGCCTGGAGAGATGGCTCAGCAGTTAAGAGTGCATGCTGCTCCTCCAGAGGATATGTGGAAACCTGATCTTTGAATGAGAGTTCTGTTCCTGGCCAGAAAAGAAAAGTGGCCTCAGGAGTAACCCTCCAATAGTTTTTTATACCCATTTTGTTGGCTATAATTTTTGGCCTAAAGCTATCCTCTACTGAGGGGATCAGTAAGGTCCACAATAAGCACTTTCAGGAACAATATAACACCAACTTATCTACCACTTTCATCCTGTTCATGACTGATATTTCCTCTGCTGACAAGGAGACAAATGAGAATAGGCATAAAGTAAAGGAAAGGGATGGAAAGAGAGAGAAAATGGTAGCATCCAAGCCTACACTGGCAGCCCCTCTCTCTTGCCTTGAGTGGCTACCCATCCCATTGCAGTATTCATGTAGTGATTTGCCTGGATGTCTGCCTGCCAAGCCAGCTGCTCTGCTTACCTCCCAGCCTATTTCATCTATGGTGCCATACATGCCCACCATGGCATTTCCAGTTAATGTGGGCCCCAATATAGCCAACCAGCCATGGATACCTGCCTCTCTTGCAGACCTGTCTTTGGTCTGTAAGGCTGCTCATGAATCAGGTCCTGACTCATTGTATTTTGGGCAAGTGCTATGGCAATGGGAAATGCATTTACAGACTTATTATGACTGACACCATTTGATGAAGGCTGTGTTGGAGCCTGCAGTCTTTCTTAATTAGCAAGCTGCCTATGATGACCAGGCAGAAGCTCAGGCTTGTTTTAATACACAGTAAAACATTGCTGTTTCTCTTGAGATGCCCATAGTTTGAGGGCCATATGCTAGCCCTACCACACAAGCCCAAAAAACATACTTATTTATTTTCTAGGGAGACACTATTGCCCTTGGTGCATTGGAGGGATCCCATCACCCTTCAGTGGCAACTCCCTGCTCCCCTATTAGCCTTGAGGTGAGGTTATGCTTGCAGTTTTCCCCAGAATACCACCACACCAATATGGATACTTTCTAGAGATGTGTGTTAAGAGATACTGACCAATGAAGAAGCTTAAGAGGGGTAATGTATGATTTGTAATGATACTGTGGCATTAGTAAAGGTCATGTCATTACTGCCATGCAACCCTAGATATAAAGCAATTGTCTCACCCAACACAATGTCACTAAGGCCACTAATGCATCACCAGAAAGACTTCTATTGGCACAATAAATAGGACTAGTGTCCCATCCATGTCCTTGAGACTGAATTTATGACTATCCTTCTCTTGCTCAAATATCTTCTGCAACAGGTTCACCAACAGAAGGTGGCCGCAAAGGTGACACTACAGGTTTTATTGGCTTTCAGACACCTAGATCAAAGTCCTTCTAGAGAGATAATGCATACATGGCTCAATGAGATACAGAAGCTACTGTACTGCCTAAAGCCCACCACCTGGACAGCTCTCCAGAATTGATGCTCTTCCATGGCTGGTAGTCAATGATGGGTTTGAGCTTGTTTGGCAAGCCAACCTAAGGTAGGCACAGTCCATTATGCTGAGCTCTCCTGAGGTGGGGTCAACAAGGTTAGGGCAATGCACCCTAGCTCCCACTGAGCATGTCCTATAAAATAATAAAAAAGGGTGGTTATGTGGAATGACTCAATCCCAACAGGCTTGAGGACCAGCCAGCTCAAACCAGTTTAAAAAAAAAAAGATAATCCATGCAGTCTCTGTGATTATTGCTTCAGTCTCTGTGAGCCCTTATGAGCCCTCCTTAGTTGATTGTGTGTGCAGTATTCTGATGGTGTCCTCAAACCCTCTGCCTCCTGAAATCCTCATGCCCACCCCGGCCCCTACTCAGTTCTGCTGTGTTCCTGAGCACCAACTAATGTTTGTCTATAGATATCTGCATCTGCTCCCTGTCGTCTCCTCCCCACCCTTGTTTTTTTGAGACAGGGTTTCTCTGTGTAGCCCTGGATACTATCCTAGAACTTGCTTTGTAGACCATCTTGGCCTTGAACTCACAGAGATCTGCCTGCCACTGCCTCCCGAGTGTTGGAATCAAAGCCATTCGCCACACCACTGCCCAACCCGCTATTGTCCTTTCTTAAATCATAAGATTTCATAGCCCATTACTACTGCCCTGCCCTCTATGGGTACTCAAATTAAAGCATACATATCTAAAGATTCCAAATATTAGAACAGTTGATGTTTGTCTTTCTGTATCTGGTTTACCTCATTCAGAATGATTATTTCCTGCTCCAACCATTTACTTGTAAATTTATAACCATTTACAGAGTCAGTCCATCATTCACTCTTTTTTTTCTGAAAAACTTTTAAAAATATGCTTTTTGCCTTAATAGATACTCCATTGTATTTTCCCGATGCTCATTCCCACCTTTCCATTTCTGAAAACTGTGTTGTTCACACAGTTCTCAGTATTTGGATTCCTTCTTTTTGCCTGCATTTCATTGCCATCCAGTTTAAATGGGCTCCATGGCTTTACACACTGTCCTAGTTAGAGTTGCTGTTGTTGTGAGGCAACATACCCAAGAACAAGTTGGGGAGGAAAGGATTTATTTGGCTTACACTTTCACATTGAAGTCCATCACCGAAGGGAGTCAGGACAGGAACTTAACCTGTACCTAGGCCAAGGAGGAGGATTGCTTTATATGGTTTGCCCAGCCTGCTTTCTGACAGAACCCAGGACCACCAGCCAAAGGATAGCGCCACTCACAATGGTTGAGCCCTCTCATCTTAGCCATTAATTAAGAAAATGTGCTATAGGTTTGCCTACATCCCAATCTTTTGGAAGCATTTTCTCAGTTTAGATTCCCCCATTTCTGATGACTCTACCTTGATTCAAGTGGGCATAAAAATAACCAGCACATATACCAATTATCATATCAAAATGATGACTCAACCTACACCTCAGATTATCTAATATTTATTTGATATCTGCACTGAGATGTCTAATCTGCCTTAAAATTAAAATGTCTTAAATAACTCAGTTTCTCTTTATTCTACTGTAACTTTTCCTTATCTTGAGTGATTTGCTCAGGATAAGGATTGGGTACCTTATTATATTTAAATTTATTTTTTCCTTTCTCTATTTATGGACAAATATTTTTGTCCCTGTCAATTTAGAATGACCAAACCTATATAATATAAACTCTTCCACTAATTTCCCATAGCCTGTGCCCATTTGGGTGGTTTGCTTGGACTTTTATTTTGACCTAACATAAACTCTTGTTCTTACTCTGATTCTTCTTTACTCTCTTTGTCATATATCAATCATATTCACTTACCTACAGTGAAAGCATCTGTCCAATCAAAAAGTTCTTCTGACTTACCTCAGAGTAAAAGTTACAATGTTGATATCTTGTTGATGTTACTGTATAGAGAGACACAAGACACAGTAATAATTACACCCTTTGTGTTTTATCCAAATGTCACATTTGAACATATTGTGATCTTCTTATATCACTGAGATGTTGCATTTACTCTCAGATACTCCCTTACCTCATAAGTTCCCTGCATCAGTGTTACATGTTAGTCAGGAAGATAACACCTCTCAAATCTTAAGTAAAAGTGAAACGCCAGATAGAGGTATTTCCTATTTAGACTCATAGCATTACTTTCTGGCATACTGTTTATTTGGTATGTATTTCTAACCTCAGATTATGAAGTTTATGAAAAGGCTGATCTTTTTTATTGTTTTCCCCTAACATTTAATATTCTAACATTTGGCATGATATATATATATATATATATATATATATATATATATATATATATCCATTTAATATATATAAAATCATTCAGAATAAATGAAACTGAATGGACATAATAACAATATTAGATTTTTTAATTAAATGATAGCAACATATTCTTTAAATGAGATGCCCATGTTTATGAGCTTTGAGACTTGGTTTATTCCTCTATTTCCTCATAAGAAAGACAATAGTAATACTTATTAATAACGTTGAACTAATCATTTATTATGCACATGAGTTCACCTAAGAAAAGGCAGTGGGAATACTGTTTGTTTGAAATGTCGAAGTGACCCACAGATGTCAGTTTTTATCATTGCAAATGTTATTAGAATATGAAAACCAAATCACCCCACAGCTCAACTAAGAGTTTCAGGCCATACCTCAGTATGAATTAAATTTTTAGCTCTCTTCCCACTTAGCTTCTTGGGGAACAATCTTCTGTTAAAAGCACCTTCTAACAGAAGAATGCAGTAATGAATCTTAAATTATTTAAAAGGACCTAATATATAAGTTGCTGCTTGGTTAAAATTTAGCCAGTGATGTGAAATGGGACAAAATACATGTCAGTGTATTCCATCTCCACATGAATATAAAGAAAGGCAATAGAATTCCAATAGCAACCCTATCATTATCAGAATAACTCGAGCTGAATGAATTATGATTTAATGCTCTACAGTGAGCTCTGCTAGGAACAAACTTCCATCTGCATTTTAAAGAAATTTGTATCAAGTTTTCCTTCTCATGTAAAATGTGACTTCATAAAAATTCATTATATGCATGTAAATGTGTACATAGATGAATATGTATATATGTGTTTATGTTCATATGTATAAATATAAGATATAAACATCTACTGTTACAGTTCTATTGGTGAATCTGGGAGAGGGGAGCCTAAAAATGAGGCAGACTAAAGTCTCATTCAATAGCCAACTTTTTCAGGGCATCAGACAATTTGTATTCTGAGAGTTAAGCAAGGTCATGGAGCAAAGTTCAAATAAGTTTATGCTGTATACAATCACAAGTCAACCCATACATGGAAACACTTTTGAATAACACAGGTAATTTGAAGCAAAACCCAGTGACCTGTACTGAAGTACATTTCAAAAACATCCGTGTTGTGGAGGAACAGATGTTACATGTCTCTAGTCTTGTAGGCTTAGAGTTTTCTCCCAAGCTCTCAGAAATCTCCTCACACAACTTCATTCATGGATAGTGTTCCTGACTATCTACAAATAAATATTACTAAAAATAAAAGTCACTTGCATTGAAAAATGTATAGGAACTTTGATACCCTGTATCACTGTCATATTATGGACAAACTGAACAATCAACCTTGTGGTTGGTTGGGGTGGACCCAGAGACCAGCTTTCTCCTTTCTAGCTATCATTTACTTTTACTTACCAACATCAATAATATGTAATATTACATAAACTTCAGTTGTCTGATCTGTACAATATATAAATCATTATCCTACTAACAGTGTGTTTAGTGAATGTGTAATTTTTGAAATAATTTAGAATAGCACCTGATACATAACTAAAGATTAATTCATGGTAAGGAAAAATGCAAGGAGCTCAAAAGAAACAATCCAGGTCCAATAAAATGGTACTGTTAGAAGAAGTACTGACTTACAGATGTATCAATTAGCCAAAAAAAGAGTATTCTTTAAACTACTTAGGTTATTTGTCTTTTATGAGTATTCTGTCTGCATATTGTTTATCATGTGTATACTTGGTTCACAGGAAATCCAGAAAAGTTCATGGGATTCCCTAAGACTAGAGTTGCATATGGTTGTGTGCCTCAACATGGGTGCTGGGAATCAAACTAAGGTCCTTTGGAAAAGCAACCACAGAAGAACCCTCTCCTTAGCTGGAATTTAATTTTATTTTTAATTTTTTTTTTATTTTTTTATTTTTATTTATTTATTTTTTTTTTGTAAAGCAAATAATCTCGTAGAGGCTTCCTAATCAAAACATTGAACAGAAGCCTAACAGACCCTACTAGGCAAGCCTGTGTGTGATTCTTTGTAATGCTCTGAGTGGAATAACAAAGTCAACACAACCTTGGGCCGTTTGAGGGTAGTATGGAAACCTAATACAGTAGAAACTCCCTAAAATTTGTAAGTATCAAGACAATCTAAAAAGTCACCAAATAATGTGGGAAGCAGAGCCCCAACTGGAAATCTCTTGTCACCAGATGAAGCTCACAGTTCAGGAATTGATTTCTATCTAATTGAGTTATTGGCCAAAGGGGTTCCATGGGAACCCCCTAATAACCCAGGCTGTCACCAAGACTATAGGTTGCTCTCCGCAAACTGACAGCAAGGCCCCATTGCTAAAACTATCTACACAACTCATTGAATGTGAAGGAATTGAGTTGGTCCCTACATAGAGACTTCACACCTCTGTCCTCTTGCCTCTTTGGTACAGAAAGGTACTCAGGATGCTTCCTAAAGAGAAATGTAACATAAAGACAGCTAGAAACCCTTTGACTTATGATGCTATCCTTCCTACAAGACATGCTAGGGCAATGGTAACACAATGCTTGGAATATCCAATCAATATCTGATTTGACTTAAAATCCATTCCACAAGAAGTAGCGTTTACCCATCATTGCTTTGAATGACCAAAAAAACAAAGACTAGATAGCCCAGGGACCTAGAGTAAAACTAAATGGTTTTGGATGTAAAAACAGCAAAAAGTAGTGATAAAATGGCTCCTAATCATATTCTGCTCTAGTCATTATATTCATAGATCAGTGATTTATTCAGCCACCATCAGAGAAGTTTCCTCCTGCACCAGATGGAAACAAAGGTAGAGACCCATAGCCATAGAGTGTGGGGCCTTGTAACACTCTTACCTAAATGGAATGTCTCCATCAAATTCCTCCCCTCAGAGCTCAGACAACTTTGCTGAAGAAGAAGTATGAGAAAACCATACAGGATGGAAAACATCAAGAAAACAAGACCCTCTAAATCAACATGAGCAAAGCTCATAGACACACTTGCTCAACAGTGTTCATTGCTGCTATATGCATAGTCAGAAATTAAACAAAACAAATAAACAAAGAAAGAAACTAGATGTCTGTCAATGGATGAATGCATAAAGAAAATGTAGTATATTTGTACATGGAATTATTACTCCACCATTTAAAAAATAAAATCATGAAGGTTGAAGTTAAATGGATGAAACTAGAAAAAAATTGTCCTGAATGATGTAACGCAGACCCAGAGAGAAAAATATGGTATGTTTTCACTTATATGTGTATGTTAGCTCTAAAGCCAAAGATAAGCAAGCTACAGAGGTTAATCATAAAGCAGTGGTTCTCAACCTGTAGGTCTAACCCCTGTAGAGGTCATATAGCAGATACTCTGCAAATCGGATATTTACATTATGATTCATAGCAGTAGCAAAATTACAGTTATGGAGTAGCAATGAAAGCATTTTATGGTTGAGGGTCACCACAACATGAGGAATGTATTAAGGAGTTGCAGCATTGGAAAGGTTTAGAACCACTGGCATAGAGTAAGGGACTGGGGGAGGGACAGATCTCCCTAGGAAGAGGAAATAGAATAAAAAGCTATAGATGAAGAGGGGGAGACTGGAAAGGGAGGACAAGTAAGGAAGGTGACTGAGATAGGAAAGTAGACATGAATACAGAGAGGCAGAATTAAAGTAAAAACCATGTGAGTGAATTGTGAGGAAATCCAATACAGGAGATGTTTCCAAATTGCCGGCATATATGGAGATGTTCTTAATCAAATTGCCAAATAATAGGGAGATGGAGCCCCCCAAATGTACATCTCTCATCACCAAATGAAACAAGTACCAGGAATGGGTTACATCTATTCAAGTTGTGGCCAAGGATCCCCAAGGGAACCCACAGTCAACCCAGGCTGATGCAAAGTTTATAGGTTGCCCTTCCTAAACTGAAGGCACAGCACTATCACTGCAAAATAATACCTGGGCAATGCATTGAGCATGGAGAAGTTGAGCTACATGCATATGGCTTTCACCTCTATGGCTAGTGTCATTGGTCTATAAGGTACTCTGCATGCTACCAAAGGAGAAATGTAAACACCTATCCAGCTACAAACTCTCCAGTCTACATTGGTGTCCTACCAGGAAGATACACTGGTGCAATTGTGGCACAAAGCTTGTGGGAGTAGCCAATCAATATTTGATGTGACTTAAGACCCACTCCATGAAATAGAACCCATACCCGATGTGGCTTGGTTGACCAAAAATTTGTGAATAGGTAGCCCAGGGTAAAACAAAATACTACTGTTCTACTAAAAGAAAATAGCAACAAAATGACTCCTAATGATATTTTGCTATACTCAGATCAGTGCCTCGCTCAGCCATCATCAGAGAAGCTTCCTCCAGAAGCAGATGAGAACAAATATAAAAACGCACAGACAGACAATATGCAGAGAGTGAGAGACTTAGGAACATTCAGCCCTAAATGGGATGTCTCCTTCAGAGCACAGGAAACCCTGCAGAAGAGGAGATGGAAGTAGTATAAGAGCCATTGGGGAAAGAGGAGAACAAGGAAACAAGACCTTCCACACACAGCTGGACCTATGCAAATATGAACTCACAGAGACTGAGGTAGCTAGCATGCACAGGGCCTACACAGGTTGGCATCCTAGAGCTGTGCACACATGCCCCATCACACATCCAGAAACTCCAAAAAATAACCACTTTCAAGTGAGACCTTAATTCTCTCCAAGGTCATCTCACTGGGAAAACAAACTACTTTTAAGGGTAGGTCCCATGCCCAGCACTAGATGGCAAACAAAACAAACTCAGTACCATCTTTGGAGGTTCCTTGTCTCATAATACAGCAGGGCTTTTATTTCATTTTCATTTTTTTTGTTTTACTTTTAGCCTACATGCTTTATGAATATGTTATGGTTTCTGATTTTGTGTTTTTTAGGGGATTCCTGAGTGTGTGAACAAGTATGTTCCTAGGTCTATATCTGTTTCTTATGCCTTTTCCTGGGTTCCTTTCATTCTGTTTGTTTTGTCCTCTTCTGATGTGTTTGTTTTATTATATTATATTATAATCCCGTCGGTGCTTGTTTGTTTTCTAATGAGAGACAGAAAATGGGTGGATCCAGATGGCAGGGGAGGTGGGGAAGAACTGGGAGAAATAGAGGGAGCAAAAACTGTAATCAGAATATATTGTATTTCAAAATAGAAAATAAAAGTAAAAAAAATTCCCTCTGGCTATTTTTATAAGTGAGTATATAAGAAGAGTAAGTTCTGCCAGATTAATAACTATATATTAGGAAACTGATATGCAAATGTTAGGTTCATTGTACAATTAATGCATCAGTTCAGGAACTTCATTGGTCCTTGAAGCATCTCTAAGAATGTATCAATTTACAGATGTTTTTCCAATATCCACCTATTTTCTGCATAGGTAAATTGTAAATTGTGTGTAAAGGGGATAGTTATCAAAATAATTTCCTTCTTATCACTCCATTCTCTTCTTAATCAATTTAAACTACTACACAAAATATGTTAGAAGTAACAGAAGCTTTATTATCACAACCCTGAAAGGTAATAAGGCCAAGATCAAGACACAGGTTGGTGCCTGAAGAAACCTCTGCTTCACAGAAGATCTTTTCTTATTCTCTCTCACATGGCAGAAGGGAAAATAACCTCCCTTGGTCTTCTTATAAGGACAGCAATATTATTCATCAGATTGGAACCCTTTTGAGCTAATCAAAACTAGTCACATTTCTTTTTCATTTCTTTTTGATTCTGGCATGTTGTCATTATTGAAAAATTTAATTAAACTTAACAATTGTGAAATAAATGATCAAATGACAATGAGAAGTACTACTATCCAAAATAAAAACACAAACTTTTAAAAAATATTGGAGAAGCAACTGGTTTATTGTTGTTGTATTTCATGAAAAACATTTAGAATATAATTAAACATATTTAATTCCTGGAGCTGGAGTCTGCTAGCATCTTGCAAATCCATTTCCTTGCTGTCCAAGGTAAATAATCTACTCCCACTTTCCAACCCTCCTTGGAGGTAGATTCAGTCATTCATCCACATTATTAGGGAGCACACTTGTTTCTACAATGGTCACATTTCTTATCACTATCACATTGTTGATTAGATTTCACAATTTTGATGGAATGGGAGCATATTGAGAACCAGCCCTTCCTATTTCTGCAGTTCTCTCAGGAGAGCAATCTTCATTATCGTTTGCTCATTCCAGCAAAGCAGCCGCCAACACATGGCTCTGGAAGCCTAGGAGAGAATTCTGTCTATAGCTGAGGGACTGTCCATTTCATAAATTGTTCAAGGACAGAATCTGTAAGGGATTATTTTGCTTCATGGAATTTGAGAATAGACTAGAACTTCATCTAGCTGTCATAAAAGCCTGTTGAAGTGTAATTGAACAACATATTAATAATATGAAAAATACACTCATTTTTTTCAGAGTTTATAGCAATATATCAATATATACATGAACAAGTTTATTTTTCAATTTATGCATTTAAAATTTTTTTAGGTATTTTTGAGATTTTTTTTCTGTGTAGCTTGGAGCCTTTCTTGGAACTCACTCTATAGCCCAGGCTGGCCTTGAACTCACAGAAATCTACCTACCTTTGCTTCCCAAGTGCTGTGATTCAAGGCACATTTTAATTTTACTTGTGAAATAAGAAAAGTATATTTGTTTTCTGTTGTAAGCCCCTCATTGTAAAAAAGTAAGAGATAAGTCTTATAATGAAGGTTCAAATTTTAAATAAATTTAGATTATAAGTGAAGTCCTCAGTGTATATATTAGTTTTATAATAGATATTAGAATGAGAAAGGGAAAATGATGATATCTATGCCAAAATATGAATATTAAGGACATGAATTAAAACAAACAATAACTATGAGAAATATGCATTGGAAGAGAATTTTAGTTCATGAAAATATTTCATTTCTAAAAGAAAAATATCAAGAAAATTTAAGTAATGGAGGGAAAACTTAGAAAATGCACATCATATAATACAAACATTGTCTTAATCATAATAATACTATTTTATGTAATATTATAACCACACATACGTTACTGTATGTAACTTCTCGTTCATTATGTATTTAAGAATATGATTTCTGTTAAATTTTGTATAAGAAAAATATAGTAAAAATTTAGAAAATCAAGACTTAATCTAGCTCAGAATGTAATAACTGAGGTAATTAGAAGACAAAATTTTTTCAGTACATAAGTTAATTTTAATTAACTTTTAACACACACGAATTTAAAATCAATGAACTTTAACAAAAAAATCATCTACTAATACTAGTGTATGTAGACAACTAGAAATTATCTCATTAGTCCTATCTAAAAATGTTATTTTTTATCTATAATGTTATGTGCCAAAGCATTAATATTCTTCTTCTAATAAAATTTTAGAAATACAGGTTTGAGAGAAAACAAGGTGAAATTTAAACTAGTGATTATAATAATTAAAATACTAATGGTATTTATGAAAAATATATTTTATATATTTATGAACACTTAAGTGTTAAAACACAGAAATATTCATTCAGACTACCCTAAAAATATGAAGAAATTCTTATTTTGTTTATTTGGAAACATTGTTTCATAATAATTGAATGTCTAATAGTATTATTTTCTAAATGATTTATCTTTATTTCTGATTGTGTGTAGGTGTATTTGTCTGTGTGCACATGTCACACGTGTGCAGGTACTCACAGAGGCCAGAAGGTGGTATTGGACCTTCTGAAACTGGACTTACAGACAATTGTAAGCTGCCCAGCATGGTTTCTGGGAACTAACCTGCATCCCTTAATCATGCTTGCCAGCCCCTAAGTAAGCAATCTTAAGTTAAATTTTAATTGACCACAAATATCCTAAAACATAACGTAAGTTATTAAACTATTGTGTTGTATATTTTTCCTCTTGCATTTTACTGGAAATTTTCCTTTTTTTTTCTGGGAACAATAAATAATTCTTACAAAGGAGTGTGCATATACTAAGAAAGAGTCAGTGTAAAAATTAAGATCAGATAGCATCTGAGAAAAATATAGGAATTATGCCCAGTTCAAAAATTATAAAGTTGTTCTTAGAATATCATTATCATTTTTAAATATAATAAATATTGAATATCTCTGGCTCTATGAGCTATCCAGTTTGTTTTGCCTCTACTTCACTTAAATATTTTAATGAGGCAGTAACCACTGACCATCTACCCTAACTCAGTTCCAGTAAAACCCATGCAATGAACCAGTGGCCTTTGTTTGGCACCATTCACCAAATTCCCACTTAGAAAGTAGTTTTGGAGGATATTTAGGTTTTTAAAATATTTTATAAAAAGTAATGGAAAGAATAGTCATCAAAGGAATAAGTAAACAAAATAGAAAAATATACTAGGGTATTTATTTCTAATCGAAGTTTAGAACTAGATTCCTGGTAATTATAGATGTATTCTTTATATACTTTAATATCTCAATTCACACTGATGAAACCAATCCACTTCAAAGTAACCAAAATAAGCTTGTTTGAGGTTTTCATTTAGCAGATATGTGAGCATCAAGCAGACATGAACCACCACGGGCAGGGCTATAACATACCCTGTTCCAGTTCTATGAACAAAAGCCAGGTCAAGAATGTCTCCTGTCCAATGAAAAATTTTTAGCAAGTTATCTGTCCAGGAAGGAAAGGGGCATCAAGAAGGTTGTAGTTGGGTGAATAAACATTTCTAAATCTGTTCTTGCAGAGACAGTGAGTCAGCATGATGATAAGCACGGGAGAACAAACCAAACAGTGTGGACAGATGGCAATTGAGTAATGGCATCCAAAAATACACAGAAAATCAATGTGATTCTTATCTTGTAAGAGGCATTTCTGAGAAGTAGACTTTGAATCACTTTGATGTGAATCAGGACAGGCGATTACTGTGTCCTGGAACATCTGATTACCTGATTCACAGGAACTTTCAAGAGTAGTTGGAAAGAAATAGACAATTTATTTCCCAACATATTTTTATTGCAATGAAAACCAGTGGAAATCCTAAATTAATTTTTGAAAACACATTATTTATATTAAAACAATAGTTTTATTCTACACCTATACTTACACTTGTAAGAATAATAAACTGAATAAAATACCAAGTGGCCTTGCCATTTCCAACAGCTAGGATAATAATTATTCAAGGTTGTTGTAGGACAAATAGTAATAATTTTGTGATAAAACTGTAATTAAAATCAATTTAATCAAAGAAAATAGAGTGTTGCTGTGGGAGTTATAGAGTACGGTGCTTAACTGCAGACTTGGTGTCATGGTTCCTCGGGCTTCCTTGTTACTCTTGCTGACCATTGAGTGTTATATAGTTGTAAAATGGAGATGTCTTGGTCACTTTTAACAGCATGGTTGAATTTGAAGGAAATACTGAGTGAAATAAAGTGAAGACACACACAAAGACAAATATTACTGGGTTTTATTTATATGTGAGGAGTGGAGGAAATCCTGAGTAAATAAGGTCCTGAATGAATATGTGCTGTTGACATGGACATAGCCATGTCAAGGACTTGAATGTCTTAACCTCATGGGAGTGGCAAAGCCTTGCACACTGAGATGAAGCTCAGGGGTACAGCAAAGCTGTCCTGGGGAATCTGAGTGTGAACATTGATATCATGTGCAGAAAATGTCCACCTTAGCTTTCTCAGCCCTGATATTTATGGCCTGAAGACTTCTTCCCTATAGAGACTGCTCCTACCAAAATTAGCTAAATCTGTTTCCTTGATCCAGCTGTATACTATAACCCTGTGACACTGTTTCTCTGTAATAACAATGCCTCCCTGTTCAACTGCATAGGATAAATATACCAAGCTTCTGGAAATCCTGTCAATTCTCAGTCACAGAACCCAGTCCACTCAGTATCAGTTTTTCTGTGTCTTTCTTTTCTTTTCTTTTCTTTTCTTTTCTTTTCTTTTCTTTTCTTTTCTTTTCTTTTCTTTTCTTTTCTTTTCTTTTCTGTTCTGTTCTGTTCTGTTCTGTTGTTCTGTTGTTCTGTTTTTTGCTCTGCTTTGCTTTTTTCTGGCATTTTTGAGACAGGGTTTCTCTGTATAGTTTTGATGCCTGTCCTGGAACTCTTTCTGTAGCCCAGGCTGGCCTTGAACTCACAGAGCTCTGCCTGGCTCTGCCTCCTGAGTGCTGGGATTAAAGGCATGCACCACCACCACCCAGTTTGTCTGTCTTTTCTTTATGTTCTCACTTCCTGTATAAATGATACATGAAATCTGTAAGTACGATCTCATAGACATAGAGGTTGTTTGATAAGGGACTTATATTCCATATATATAATACATTTCTGAGACTAAAATTTACAACATAAATCAGTAAACTGTCATTCAAATCAAAAATAAGTAAAATATACATACAAAATTCTGGTGCTGGTTAAATAGCTCTATTAGAAAAAGCACTTACCTCCAAGCCAGAGTACCTGAGTTTGATCCCTGAAATCCACACAATGGAATGAGAGCACCATGTCCTCCATGAGGTTTGACCAGCAAATGAACACTGTTTTCTGACCACAACATGAATGCTTTACTTATTTATGTGCCCGCATATGTATGCACACAGAGAAAGAGACAGACAGACAGACAGACAGACAGACAGACACACACACACACACAGAGAGAGAGAGAGAGAGAGAGAGAGAGAGAGAGAGAGAGAGAGAGTAAATGTAATTGTAAAAAACTTGAGAAACACCTAAACCTCAATAACACAAAGACAATATAACTTTAAAACAGGCAAAGGGATGGAATAGACATTTCTCTAAAGATATTAAAGTTGCCAGTAGACACATGGGTTCTCTACAACTGAGTCATTAGGAAAATTCAAATCAAAACCACCATGAGCTGTCATTTGATATATATTATAAATAGAAATCATAAAATATTCTAACAAAGTGTAGTTTAGGCAAGTATGTGGGGAAACTGAAAACTCCTACATTGCTAATAGGAAGGTAAAACGATATTATCATTAGGCAAAAGAATTTAACAAAGCTTCCCAAAAACTAATCAGCACAGGACCCAACACTTCCTCTACAACTGAAACAACTTCCTAGACACCTGAAACAACTATAAGTAGAGATTCAAACACATTTGAAACTGAGAAGAGGGAGAGAGGGGAAGGAAGGGGTAATAGAAAGATGAGAGAGCACAGAGAGAACAGAGCAGGAAGGAGACAGAGGGGCAGGTTGTAATGGAAGAATAGCCAAAGCATCTAAAGACCAAGCATGACTTGGAATGAGAAGGGTCTGAATGCAGGTAAAAGACACGGTGATGAAACAGGATATAAAGCTAATTGTTGTTCTGCTTCTAACTCTGTCTGGATTGGTGGTAGATACACACATTAAATATGTTTAATCATTAAAGTGTAAAATCTACATGAAGCTCCACAGCTTCAGAATGCATACTTGCTTTATATAGAACTGTATAGACTTTGGTTATGATTAACCTCAGCATGTGATTCTTTTTGTTATCTACTAGATTTTATAAATTATAAAGTTAATTTAAAATTAAAAATAGAGAGCAGTGCAGACTAGAATGGTATTTCCTGCCAGCCAGGGTAGTTGCTCAGAGAGGAAGAGATGGCTTTAATGAAAAAATGATTGCTATAGTTTGAATGAATACATCAAGATGTCTTTTGCACAACAAATGTCACCAAAACTAATAAGAACAGCAAAAAAAGTGCAAAGAAAATGGATACTAACTGCTCCCATTATACAATCAACAACTATGTGGTAAGTTTACTTAGCCAAATATAACCAATCCGCTGTGTATATACAATTCAGAGGATCGATCTGTATGTGAGAAGTGTATGCAATTCTGTCTGTAACAGAACAGGGATCTATATTTTACTACTGATACAAATCCAGTCTTAGAATTCTTCAACACTGTGTGCTGCAAACCCTAAAGAAAGTGCAGTTCAGGTGCTCCTTGATCAGCAAGCATGGCACAAACACTGCTATTGACACTGTAAGAGATACTTTGTCTCTTTAGTGTTTCTGTCACATTGAGGGCAGAATTCTGCTCTTTTCAGAAAAATAAAACCCCCAAATTATTACATCACTCCTGAGATACAAAGGGAATCTGTAGAGATCATTCATATGATTCTGAATGCTACATGGAGAGCACTTTTGTCAAGAAGCAGTACAAATATCTTAATTGTATTAATAATCTGAAGCTAGGCAAAAACATTGGTGTTTAGGGTGTTTGGATACTTCTGTCTTTAAAACAGTCCTTTTCTCTAAGTCATGGTTTCTCAAGTCCATATGACAGATTGGATAGCAGCATGCTAAAGTTGGCCCTTCGATCATGTGTTGTATTTCAGAATTTTGGGCTTTAGATGCCAGTAAGAAATCATCCATCCTAACTCTGTACACATGCATCAAGTTGTAACATCCACCAGCATTCTCCAGATATTACCACAATATGAACCTTGGATAACAAAATTTCCCACTGTTTTGCACCCCAAAGTGATTAAAAATTAGAGTTTGTAACTTTTAAGTTTAAAATAATTAAAAATTAGTTCTAATTTTCTTTGATGTCTCCCAACATCTTTATATATGCTGAGTTTCTGAATATATATAAAAATTTATAGATATAGATATGTAGAGAGAGGAAGAGAGATCTATATAAATCCAATCAACTAGTTAAGTTCTAGATAATCCTAACCATCACAAATAATTGAGCTAGTTAAATAAAGAAAAGAAGAAAAGTGTACATCAACCTATAGACCTCCCATTTATAACCTTGCCCATTTTCATTGTTACTTGTAAATTTTTACCATACAAATTATGTCACTTTTATAATATACCTGAAATGCCACAAATAATAAAAAGATAAAAGTTTATTTCTGTGAAATCAGCTCAGAAATTTCACTAAGAAGAACTTAAAGTGATAAATCATGGCTCACAATGTCAGGTTGTTGAGTTTCTGTTCTCTTCATTGGAAAGCACATCTTGTTCATTCTGAGATGTTGTATGAGGTTTTTCAGGTTTGAAATATAATAGTTTTCTCCTTCATTTCATGGTATAGATGGTCTACTAGTATCTAACCACATTCCCTTCAGTTTCTTTAATTATAAATGACTTAATTTTAAGGGCGGTCAATAGTTTTGTTTTAGTGTTGGAAACAACATGATCTTATATTTCAAAATTTACTCAATGAAAGAATACTGAAAAGCACAGTTTCAGTGTTTACCGACCTGCAAGTGTTTAGTGCAGTTTTGATTGTGAGTTTTAAAATCTAAGTTAATTTTATAATTATTTCAGTATGTATTATTAGTTTTATGCAAATGCACTTCAATATACTGTCCTTGTATATGATCACATGTTATGTATAGTGTGACTATATAACAAAACATTGTATATAAGAAAATAGTCAAAAAATTAGGAAAGTCTTTGGAGACATGAATGTCCTTTGAAAAGAATATAAAATATGGTTTACTATCTAAAAGAAATATCTGAAATAGTTATATTGTGAAACACATCCAAAATACACATTGTTAATAAATTATAATGTAAGAATATTGTGCCAAAACTCATTCTAAAATAGTAGGTTCAAAGTCTGTTAAAAAAAAAAAAAAGAAAGTAAATTTCACTAAGAATAGACTCATGGTCCCAGCCCACAGCATGGTAGAAGCATCTTCAGTGCCTATCATAACTACAACAAAAATCTCAAACAATGTAACTCTGTAGTGGATGAGACTCAAGACAAAGAGAAAAAAATCAAAGCATCCAGAAACTATCTGACTAGCTGGGTTGTTGTCTTGAAAGAAAATCAAAAAGAAATTCCTCCCAAATAGCAAATCTAAGGAAGGCAGATTTTGGACAAACAAATATTGTCCACAGAGGGAAGCAAGATACCGCTCACATTGTAATGAACCCTCTCTCAAAATTGTATTTTGAATTGGAATATTTTATCACAGGAATACTGTCCCGATATGCTTAAGTGTTTTGAACATATATGATAATGCAATATGTCATGTACTCATCAAGTGTTAGATTATAATTTGATACATCTGTATAAAACTGAAAGGAATGCAGTTTCCTGGTAGCCTCAGGGCAGATGAATTCATAAAATTCTTAAAGTGGATATTTCTTCAGACAGAAGGTGAGTGTATTATGACCAAGGAAAGGGCATTTTTAAGTTTATGGTAAAAAAAAATAAGTGTGTAGGTTTAGGTCATTATAGGGAGGGGCAGTATATGTAAATTTAAAAATAATTTTTACATTTGTTCAAGTAGCAATAGTCTTGTATTTCTGTATTTTTCATTTTCTGTAATAATATTCAAAATAGATTGACATAGACTAGATACAGTGTTGTACAGATAAATCTGGTCAAAGGGATGTATAGATAAACCATTCACATCCAATGGTATACAAGGCAATGTGTGGTGTGTTCTCTAGATTAAAGAAACCATGCTGTATTTCAGATGTCCAGAAAAGATACAAAAGAGCATCTCTAATATGACTAGGTATATACTGGGTAAAAACGATTATTTGCTTCTGAAAAGTGTAAGATCACAGAAGCAGAGATCAAAATGGTGGTTACCAGGGCCTGAAAGTTATTGGTTCTGGGAAGAAGTTGGACAAAGGAAACAAAATTTCAATGAGAAAAGCAAGTAAACCCATGAATGTATTGTATTTCATGGTGACTATAATCAAATAATAGTCTATACTTGAAAATTACTTAGAAATTAGATTTTGGTTACTCACTAAAAATAATTTTATATGAGGTAACATAGGGTAATCTGTGTGGTTTATCCATTCCAGTATGCCTGCAAGTTCTCAAACATTATGCATCTATTACTTTCAATAAATGTTAAAAAATAAATCTTTAAAATTATTTTAAAAAATGAATATGAAATAAACAAAAATAGTCTCTAGTCCTTTATTAAACTGAGAAGTAGTAATATGACTCAAAGTAACATTTTACATGTTCCTTGCAGAGCAATCTGTTGCTACTCTTTCAATGAACTGTGTGTAAGGGTCTTAAAACATCTGTGTATTCTTACACTTTTCACTATAGCAGTTAGTCTTATGTGATAAAGAAAGTTCTTTGAATCAATATCTACACACAACACCTTAGTCAGCAGCATATGCTGGTTCACCAAAATTGGTTCCTCTAAAACATCCTGAGAGTATGTGCTAAATCCTGTCCAGTTATACTCATTTAATAACAGAAGTTTGGAAGTGTGAGTCCTGAGCTGTGTCACGGTTGGAGTGGGCTCCCTCGCCTTCAGTCAGCACGATGCTTTTTCTTATTCTCTTATTCATCTTCCAATCTTTCTCTCTTACCTACACTCAGGTTGAAGTACAAATCCACAACAGATTTGACTTGAAAGATTTATTACTTGTTCAATTTTGGGCTTTTGCTCCTGGTTTGTTTTGTTTTGTTTTGGTCTGCTTTTACCACTTAGAATAATTTCTGAACTTTTCAAACTATTTCCCCATTCATTCCTCGGCTATATCCTATCTACTCACTCCATTCCCTTTTCACTTAGTAAAGTATCCTGGGGGGTTTCCATGCTGCTGCATATGAAATTTCCTTCTTTTGGAAGGTTGAATAGAATCTCATGGCATGCATGTACCACATTGGGAAATATGTTTTCAATTGAGCAAAAGCTATTTATTTGCCTAAGAAAAATTCATTGTCAGATAAATTTACTTTTATTATGTATTCATGAGTATCTCTATATCCACTAGTCACACTTCCTATTTATTAAGAAATATCACTTTTTTCAAATAAACACATATAAATGATTTTGCACATTAAATGTTCTAAAAGTATCAAACATGAACACATGTTGTTTCAATTATTGCATAGCCTTGGCTTCTGCCCAGAGATATGCCCCTCTTTCAACACCATCTACCTCTATCTACCCTTTCAACGATATAAGAGAGATTAATGTTGAGTAAGTACATTTCACAGTGTCCCATTACAAAGATAGTAAAGTCAAAATTTTCCTAGGTGACTTTAAAAGCATATCAAGGCCAGGCAGTGGTGGCGCACTCCTTTAATCCCAGCACTCAGGAGGCAGAGCCAGGCGGATCTCTGTGAGTTTGAGGCCGGCCTGGGCTACCAAGTGAGTTCCAGAAACCCTGTCTCAAAAAACAAAACAAAAGCATATCAAAAAATGTTGTTTGAGTTTTGATAGAACTTCTATTTGAATGATTACCAAGTAATAATTGGGAAATTAACTTTCAGTATAAACATAATTATGATAGCAAAAACAGGTTTCATCCTGCCATTCACCAGCCTGATGGTGCAAGATTGGGGTTGCATGCCAGAGCATACATAAGGGACATATTGAGAGAAGCTTGACCAACACTGTGATCCTTAGCTAAGTGCAGTGTTAAACAACAGCAGATTATCTGGGGCAAAACATGCAGCATATTACCCCAAACATGCATTACACTCCTCTCTGATGCTTATACATGCTTCTTTTCCCTTTTCGTGCATCTTTTTATTTTTCCCTTTCCCTGCCCCACTTGACCTTCCCTTCCCTCCCTTCTCTCTCTCTCTCTCTCTCTCTCTCTCTCTCTCTCTCTCTCTCTCTCTCTCTCTCTCTCTTTATTTCTATCCATCCTTCTTCCTTCCTTGCTTGCTTTGTTGCTTTCCTTCCTCCATCCCCCCCCCTCCTTCCCTCCCTCCCTCTCTCCCTGTCTCTTTCTTTTTTATTCTGTGACTGATTCTCAGTACGTAGCTCTGGCTGTCATGGAACTCACTTTATAGATCAGGTTGTCTTCCCACTCACAGAGATCCTCCTTCATTTGCCTCCCAAATGCTAAGATTAAAGACATGTGCCACCATATCATGCGTTGTGGAGCTTTTCATTGGCTGAGCACCATCCGGAAGCTGAGGTGAGTGAAACTTGATCACAACCAGAACCGTACCTCCTACTCTAGAGGACAAAGAGTTCTGAAGGGACAATTAGATGGTACATGGAATACCCTTTTAATTTAGAATTTAAATGAATGATTAGAACTATTTCTCAATAATGAAAGAGTAGTTAGCTAAAATCATACTACTATGGTTATATATGTAAATAATGTCTATCTCCCCAATGTAAATTTTTATAGACTAATTATATGTTACACTGTACCAATAATTTTATTAGCTCTTCGCTCTATTAATAATTTTGTTAGCTCTTCCCCCACTATCACAGATGTGGTGGTTTGAAAGAAAATATCCCCCCTATTAGGAGGTGTGGCTTTGTTGGAGTGGGTTTGGTCTTGTTGGAGGAAATGTGCCAAGGTGGAGGCCAGCTTTGAGGTCTCATATATGCTCAAGCCACATCCAGTGTCCCAGACCAACTTCCTTTTGCCTGCCTATCAAGATGTAGGACTCCCAGCTACAGCATTATGTCTGTCTGCATGCCACCATGTCACACCACAATGACAATGAACTAAACCTCTGAAACTGTAAGCCACCCCAATTAAATGTTTTTCCTTTATAAAAGTTGCTGTGATCATGGAGTCTCTTCACAGCAATAGAAATTCTAAATAAGATATGTGGGTTACATAAGGCCATTGACTTTTCTGCGTTGCTCACTGAAGTAATCCTAGTACCCAAAGATCTACTTAGCTTATACTGTATAAGTAGATAGTTTAAAATGACTGCAATGGAGAACATGAAGCTATTCTAATGCAAAAACTATAATTTGATAAAATCTAAAACTTATGAAACTAGACTTATATCACATAATATATAATATATTATGTTTATAGATCTTACTCAGGTTAATAAACTACTGTACATATCAAAAAGCATGTAAAATAAAGTTTCTTTACCTTTAGATTTCCACTGATAAACTTGACTCTTAAGTGCCAACTATTCTATCATTTATTTTTCCATAATTAATTTTGTAGTCTTGTAGTTTTGTAGTCATATGAAACACAAGAAAAGATATATTTTTATCTTAATTAAAGCTAAGACACTTTCCCAGAGTTAAAAGTTCTCACTTTTATTTTATAATTTGTTATGAAATAAATACCTGTCTTTGATGAGGAGGAAGAAATAAAAGATGGAAAGATCTTTGGTAGGCTTTTTCTTGGACATTAAGATCCAGAGTTATTCTATCACCTGCCAGTTATTTGAATTCAAGAGTATTTCCACTACCTACTGACCTCAATTTTAAAAGCCTCTACTGTGAAATTAATAATATTTGTGTCTCAGGGTGTGCACACTTTGAGCTAATGGGAGCCCTCATTATCATCACTCAGTTTTACTTTTTTAAGTTTTATTTGTTTATTTAAAGTTTTTTTTCCATTTTACATACGGCCCACTCTTCTCCCCTCTCCCATTCTCCTGCTCTCCCTCCACTTCCCCCTTCCCAACCTTACCCCCTCCTCATAAGAGATAATGCCTCCTTTGGGTTTTCAACACAGGCTGGCATACCAAGTTGGGGCAGGCCCAAGTCCCTCCCCACTGCATCAAAGCTGACTAAGGCATGGCACCATAGGGAATGGACTCTAAAAAAGCCAGTTCACGTACTTGGGATGAGTTCTTGTCTGATAACCAGGAGACTCACAAACAGATCAAGCCCCACATTTGTCACCCTCATTCAAGGGGCCTAGTGCAGACCCATGTAGGCTCCCCAGATATCAGTCCATGGACTCCCACTAGCTTGGCTCGCCTGTCTCTGTGGTTTATCCCATCGTGATCTTGTCTCCTCTTGATCTTATAGTCCCTCCTCTCTCTCTTCAGCAGAACTCCAGGAGGTTGGCCAAGTGCTTGGTTGTGGGTCTCTGCATCTGCTCCCATCAGTTGCTGGATATAGGTTCTTTGATGACAATTAGGATAGTCACTGATCTGAGTATAGGGGAAGACTAGTTCAAGCACCCTCTCCACCATTGCTGAGTCTTAGCTGGGAAGATCAGTTTTACAGAGGCATTTTGAGAGTTGTAAGGCTTATGAGACTGCTTACTGATTTAGCTGTCATGAGCCACTGGTACAAACCTCCAACTATTAATTAATTATTAATAAGTTAAAATCAAGGAGTGCTAATTCTTTGTCAGACTGCACGCAACATTCATACCATAAACAAGTGTGACTCAATGAGGTACAGCTACTTCACACTCTTTTTAAATAAAACATTTATTTAGGCTTCTTATATTGACAGTATGTTTTACAATGAAACACAGATATTTTCAAATACAGGTCTTTATTTATTTTTCTAATAGTTTTTACCCATCTTCATACTCTTTGTTCCCTAAAAATCCAAAAAGAGATAGCTATCACATTGTGATATAATGTTTGATATTACGATTTCTGCCTAATATTTGATTATATTTATTAGGTCTTCCATTATTTTGCTCTTTAAAAAAATGAGAGCTAAGATTCATGTAATTAGATTTCTTCATATTTTTGATTGTTACACAGTTTTATAATATGCTGTTAATTATATTTTTTACTATAGAGATTGATATGGTAGTTCTTGGGGGTTTATACAGTTCAATGTTTTTTTTTTTTAGAATTATCTTGTTTTCTGCAATTTCCTATATGCATTCTTCCCTATTTATAGAGAAATATAATACATGCACAAATTATAAACAATAAGATACAGTGGAACCTAATACTGATTTGTTGGATAAATAATTACCTATTTCAAATATAAACAAGATGTTATTCTAGATGCTTGGGATACACTGATAGACACACTTAACAAAAACTTTCTACCTGTAGAACAGCTATTTACCACTAAAAGGAATACAGAGCTGTCTTCCACAGACAATTATCCAGCACACCACCAGACAGATCAAGGATTTATTGAAGAAAGACATTTAATATGTATTTTAAAATGTAATCCTATATTTTAACATAGAAGACCTGTCTTCTACAGACAATGATCCAGTATACCACCAGACAGATCAAGGATTTATTGAAGAAAGACATTTAATATGTGTGTTAAAATATACTTCTAACCAAGTATAGGTCATGCATGTAAAAGATAGGCCCTAAAAATGTAAGGAGACTTGAGATTCCTAATCAATGTCAGTAAAATCTGAGACACAGTTTTGTTGAATTATAACTAAAGTCTCTTAAGAGAAACAAGGAAAGAGACTGATATTCTTAGTTACAAGTACATGCAAAAATTATTACCCTTCCTGGGAATTAGAGCAGCCAGATTCATCTCTACCAAATAAGCTCTGAGTCACTAACCAGTGACAAATTTGTCATTATATTTCCTTTATATTGAAGATCTAATGGGGCAAGGGCAGGATAAATTGAGATGTATTCCCACAGATACATGTGTGGAGATATCTATCTATATTATACATGTATATATTCAAATGGTTCAGAGTTAAAAGGTCCCATCACCACAAGGCAGGTAGACACTACAAGCTCACTGGATAAATATGCCAGAATGTGTAGTGGAGAATTTTCTCTCTGGGTCCTGCCAAGCCCAGGCAGTCAGCCCACTTATAAAATAAACACACAGACGCTTATATGATTTAAACTGTTTGGCCTAATGACTCAGGCTTCTAGTTAACTGTTATTATATCTTGAATTAACCCATTTCTATAAATCTATACCTTACCATGTGGCTCGTGGCCTACCAGTGTCTTACATGCTGCTTGCCATGGTGGTGGCTGGCAGTGTTTCTCTGACTCAGCCTTCCACTTTCCAGAATTCTCCTCTCTTTGTCCCACCTATACTTCCTGCCTGGCTAGTGGCCAATCAGTATTTTATTTATACAGAGTGATATCCACAACAAGAATGTTCTTTGGTTTTGAGTATAACTAAAACAAAGTATCTTCACATTTCCTTTATCGACATTAATCACTTATTTCATGTCCACTAAACTAGAGTATACCATTCCCATACAAGGATAGCCTGCCAATACAGCTGTGCATAAACTTAAACTAACCTTGGTGTCATATTACTAGAACTCCTCAAGGCACACAGCTCATAGAGGATGTGGGTGCCTTCCTCTGTGTCTACTTCCTATCACAACACTATGGTATAGACCCATACATTCTTATTTAGGTTCATTTTCTTGTTGCTATGAAAAAAAAACTATTTACAAGAAACAACTTAAACAATGAGAGGCTTATTGCAGCTCATGTTTTGGGGAATATGATTGGCTATGTGGGGAGGCATGCCTACCATGGCACTAAGTATTGTGCTCAAATCTCAGTGCATCAAAAATCAGAGAAAACTGAACACCTGTGCTCTGTTTGCTTTCTTCCATAGAAGTTGCTGATTTCTGTTATTTTCCAGTCCAGGACCCAAGACAGGGGGATAGATCTATCCATGTTCAAAAGGGCATTCCTTCACATAAACTTCTGGGAACACCACAAAAGACACACAGCTGTACTTCACCTTGATAATTCTCCATATAGTCAAGATGAAAAAAAAAAAAAAAAAAAAACCTACTGCAGTACTGTCTCCTTGAAAATGAACAGGTTGGTGAATACTCATTTACAAAACAAGGAAAGAAAAACAAAACTACAAGGAAATGAGTGACACTTATTTCAGCAAGCCAAGAGGGAGGAATAAGAGAACACCATCACAGAACTGATGTGTTCATAATAGGACACTTAAGAGGCCATTATTATTTCAGAATATTCTCTCTGTTTCCTTGGGAGCCAGCAGGTAAGTTCTACGTTTTTGAAATGAAGCTAAAAGGAGAGAACATGGTTAACATTTCTCAATGGTTGTCTCTCCTAAGGGTACAGTTCTGATGCTACAATTATGTAATTTACATGTTTTTGTGTTGCATATGGCTGAATCAACTACAATATCATTACATATTAAAATTTCAGCACAGACATCCACATTGAAATTATGTACTTAATATAAAGTTATGAAGAGACAGCAGGCAAGTTGAAGGTGAGTAGATGCACTATAACCCTATTCTCCAAGGTTACACACATACACACACACACACATACACACACGTGCACACACACATGAGCACACACACACACATACACACACACAAATGCACACATAAAAAATGAAATAAAAAAACAGCAAAAATTATTTTAGAGTGCTTTTAGTGGAATAAACATCTTTACAAAGCTGTGAAAACATTATTTTGAGTATATATTTCTGAAACACTTTAATTTTTGAAAGTCGGTATTGCATCATACATAAATTAATACCTGAAAATTTTGTCACTGATTTATGCATTTACATAAATCTCTAAGAGAACACAATTTGTCATGCCTATATCAAAAATTATATTTGAAAAATTAGTATTTGGAAAAATTATTTTAACAATATTGGTCATACTTATATGTAAATATTGTCACATATAAAATTTTTTCTCTTAATTTGAAATTATACCCTTTAATTATTGTGTACAAAACTTTCCTTCAAAAGTAAGAATTAGCCCAAATATAGTGTTGCCTCCTTTTTTCAAAAATCAGCTCATTTTAGGCAAACAGTTTCTATTTTAGGACAGGTAAGTTAGCTCAACATTAATTCATACATACGTGTAATATTCCCCTTTGCATTATCTGAGTAGGGTAGGTTTTGATATATCAAGGGGTGAAATGACTTTTACTTGTTCAACATTTTAATGAACTTCTGTGTACTTACATTTTGCCATTGATCCAACATTACCATGCTGCTGTGGGATGGTCTGTATGTCAAATAAAATACTGATTGGTCAGTGGCCAGGCAGGAAGTAGGTGGGACAAGGAGAGAGGAAAATTCTGGGAAGCGGAAGGCTGAGGCAGGGAGACACTGTCAGCCGCTGCCGCCATGACCAGCAGCATGAGAAGTTGCCGGTAAGCCACCAGCCACGTGGCAAGGTATAGATTTATGGAAATGGATTAATTTAAGCTATAAGAACAGTTAGCAAGAAGCCTGCCACAGCTATACAGTTTGTAAGCAATATAAGTCTCTGTGTTTACTTGGTTGGGTCTGAGCGGCTGTGGGACTGGCGGGTGACAAAGATTTGTCCTGACTGTGGGCAAGGCCGGAAAACTCTAGCAACACCACACTACAATTTTTCTTATGTTCCCCAGAATGAGACTAAATTATGGCAAGTAGTGTTATAATACCATCTATGCATAAAGACCTAGATGAGCAACAACTACGCAGGCCATGAGGCTGGGCAAGGTGGAGACAGATATTAACATAATGCTTCTGCTAATACACATAAAGATACCAAAAATTAAAGAGAGTTGATAGCACTATATAAAGGCTAATTAAAATTAGAGAGGATGTGCAAAGAATAAGAAACTAAGTATGACACTGAAATCTCTCCCCTCCCATCAAGGCTCAGGGGTCATTGTAGAAGATGAGGCAGAAAGATTGGCAAAGCCAAGTGCCACAATGAGATCCAGCTGGAAGGCATTTTCTTATTTATTGATCAATGGGGAAGGGTGCAGCCCACGGTGGGTGATGCCATCCCTGGGTTGTTGGTCCTGGGTTCTATAAAAAGGTTGAGTGAGCAAGCCATGGGAAGCAAGCCAGTAAGCAGCTTCCCTAATGGCTTTTGCATCACCTCCTGCCTCCAGGAACCTGCCCTTTTTGAATTCCTGTCCTTTCACTTCCTTCAGTGATGAACAGCAATTCTGAAGTGTAAGCCAAATAAACTCTTTCATCCCCACCCCCTCAAGAAAAGGAACCCAACATCTGTTCTCATCACCCTTATGTTTCACAGCCTCCTGTAACTCCAAAACCAGGGAACCTGAATTACACCCTCTCTTCTGTCCTCTATGGAACATGCATGCCCAAACTCACAGACACACAGACACACAGACACACAGACACACACACACACACACACACACACACACTAAAAACCTTAAAATAATGTTTAAAAGAGTGATTATAATAAATATTTTGAGTCTAAGAATACTTGTGCATTAAAGTGTATTTTAAAAACAGTATTTTTTTAAAACTAAAGATTTATTTTAATTCAATGAATTTTACTTCAAATGAGGCAAGTTTTTCTATTAAAGGGGAAAATGTTCCTTTTTAGAGGACAAAATATCTACAAATGAGATTTTAAAACTGTGTTTAGGAAATTACATGATTTAAAATGAGTATTTACAAAAATAGCAATAATTTTATATTAACCACCATTACTATTTTAGAATTTTATGAAATTATCATTAAACGATTCTCTTAGAAAAATTAGACCTCTAAGAGTACATCCACCAATCTTATTTTAGACAACATTGGATTGTAATATTCACAATAGGGTTTGATAAGGACATATCCTTTCCTCTATATAGATAATTTATTTCTATATAGATGAGACATGGTCAAAATGGGAATTTAAGATTTTTGGAGTTCTATATCTCTGATTTCCAGACTATATCTCCACACTGACTTAGATTATCTATTAGAAATAATTTTTTAAACAATGGGGTAACAATAGTCTTATTGTGATAACTAGAAAAATAATGTTGAAATACTTATATCTATACCTGTCTGAGACCCTCATAACCATTTACATTTTCTAACAATGCAGAATATAGAACATGCAAAATATGTCCCCTAAGAGGCCAGATATCTGTCACTGTTAGGAATAGTACCTAGGACTTTCATTTTGTTATATGATTTTCACTTGCATGAATTATGTAGATAATTGAAGTCAAAGGTCATTTTGGTTTCAATGTCCAATTTATGCATGGCTTCAGCTGAGTTAATTGATAGTAGAGGAATAAAGTGGGTTTCTCAAAACGTATAATGATATTTTAGATTCAAAATCTGTTGCTGTATATATATCTAAGTGTATTGCCCAGGAAGAAATGACCCTTGATCATAATTAGTGAAGGCCTCCTCTACCTGTCAATAAACAATTGTCATACATGGTATAAAGAACTTTTTCAATAGAAGACAATATCACATATATGTAATAATTATGTGCACACAAAAATATATTTGTTTAAATTTATGTCTGAGCCTATGTAAATGTCTCATTTCCATTCTCCTATGCTTACATTACATGGAGATGATTTGTTGTATTAAAAACCTTCACATTTTGTTTTTTAGTTAAAATATACTGAAAAGACATTCAGCATAGCTTTAATACCTAGAATACTAATTCTTCTTTACAATGCATTCCTGTCAGCAGTAATATCAGAGCAGAGGAACAGAGCAAATGATTCAGCTTCCAAAAGCTGCCAGTGCGAACACCGTGCAGCACACTCATAAATATGAAGACTGAAAGTATCATTATTCAATGTCCTGGAGAAAATGAAAACACAAGATTTTCCAGGATTCATCCTTTATGTGGAATAATTTAATTTAATTTTATCATATACAATATTTTCCCCTACCAAAGACCTGTTTAAATTCTTTGGATCCAAAAAAGAAGCAGATTTAGAATCAGCATGAAGGAAGATATTGTAGCATATACGTCCTTTTGCTTTCCATAAAAATACTTATGACAAGATGTGCAAAACCGGGAGCTGTAAGTTTGAGCCAATTATTATTATAATTTGATAGTTTTATGCTTTAAAAATCTTAAACAATAATTAAAGTTATTTCATAAAATGAGTCATTGATCATGTGACAAACCAGGTAACAATTTTTCTCTGAAGAGGTACTAAATGTGTGTGTGTGTGGATTATAGTAACAGCAGGACACATAGAAGTCAAAAGGTCATTATTTTTCTGAAAATTACATATTCTCATGCAAAATCTGATAGTCTTTATTGATGGACAATGTCATAAAGCCATCACTGTGTTTATAGACATTTAATTGAAGACAGCATAAAACGATAAACTAAGAAACATGCATGGTTGACTCCTCCAATTCAAACCATAAATCATACTGATGTTCAGACAAGTCGTCCAGACACAAATTCTGATGATAGATGAACCATTTAACTTTGATTTTTGAAAGCAATGAGCTTGCTAGCAATACCTCACACTGACTAATACCACATATGGTCATAGAAGAACTCATCAAAAATCCATTTTTCCCTTGTGTGGATGCTAAAATTATCTTCTAAATGATCATTATTAAAAGTATGCAGTGTGTAACATCGTTCTAATGTGAATAGCTGGATTCCATGTCTCCTTGCTTCAGTAAGCAGTGATTTTTATCACTACTCTGTCTTAAAATCATAAAATACAAAAAGAGGTAAGATAGAGGGTAAAATTAATAAATGAAAAGTAGTATAATCAGGAAAATTAAAATAGAGTAAATATGATAATTAAAAGAAATATTTTGTTTGTTTTCATGCTGCATATTTTTATTTTTCTGTTTTACATCACATAAACATGAATTTTGTATTTAATAATTTTATTTCATATTATTTTAGAAATTAATATTTCATGAGAAAAATTAAACTCGACATTTTGTAGTCATCCTAATCTCCATTTCCATGTAAAGGAAATAACAATTCTTGATTTGTCCTATGATTCTAACAACATATATCTCTAAAACTTTGCACTAATTTTTGATGCAACTTGAACATGTTTCACATTATACAATATACTGTACAGTGTGCATATTTTTGTGTTTTTATATTTTTTATAAATCTGGGATTATATTTCAAAATGTTAGCATATGATTGAAACTAATAAAACATCAGATTTTTACTATAGAAATATATTTATATCCTATACACAAAGTATGTTCTCTCCAAAGGTTTAGTTATTATTTTGGAACAAAATAATCATATGCTTCTGTTCTGTAAAAAATCAGGTTAAAGTAGTAAGAGAAGAATATAATTAATAATCCACAATAAAATATCCTCTTGATAAAAAATCTGAATTTACCTCATTTAATGTGAAACATACTTTGCAATCAACATAGCACATGTTTAAAAGCACAGCCTAACACTGTGCTCTTGAACACTAAAAACTTATTTCTAACTAACATGAAAGAGTTTTAGTTTATTGTGTCAATGATAATTAACAAAAAATTCTTTAAACATGACAAAAATTATTGGGGACTGTACTTTTTTATTATAATGGTGGAATAGCTTATGAATTACAAAAAGTACAGTAATATTCAGGATGTATACTTTAAGATCCAGCTGGTGGCTCTCTTCAACTAACCCAAGCCGAATATTTGCTATGGAGTCAATGTGATCATGCAAGGCCAAAGGAACAGGATTTCCTCTGGGAATTGTTGAGCTACAAGGCACACTGTCGGATGTGGGGTCTTGTTAGTAAGCCATGTGGAGAAACAGAGTGAACGTACATATCCCATGTTCTTTATAATATATTGTGTTTTATTTTTCTTCTCGGGTGCCGAAATGGCTGTGCTTAAAGGAGTTACTCTTATCATTCTAACTAAAGTTTTTAAATTCAGTAAATGGACTTTAGCTCTAAAAGCAAGAGTTTTGAAAGATCAAATCCCAGAACGTAAACGAACATCATAGCTTGTTTTCCCAGGCAATTGAGCACGTCTCCAATCACTATCAAAGTGTTGGCAAGTGCAGTATTCTCTCACAGTGAAACTCACTCAAGTGATGTTCCAGAATGTTCTTCTCTTTAACCCCTTGCCAAATCACATTTTTGCAAAAACCAAGTAAATCAGAATGTACTCCTTTTGCTGTTTGTGGTACCATACAGCAGTAATAAATGAAAGTGCAGCCGTATTTAGATGGATGAGTCTTGCGCCAGGAAGAGAAAACTACCAAACAAGGACCTACGGCGATCCCCTGTCTTCACATGCTTGATTTCATTCCTTAATTAGAGCCATTAATCAATAGGTATGAGATATGAGGCTTTAGAAAGGCTTGGTGACACGACACCTTGCCACCTGTCAAAATTACAGCTTTCTGTTCATGCACCATCCCTCAAATAGTTATTTTCTGCAAGCCTGGCTGCATCTCACAATTCATTATTTACTGTATAGTTCTATCCCAGTACGATGTCAGAAGATAACCCATTGATGATAAGTAATGTTTTACATTGAATGGTAATACTCATATGTGTGTCCATGTGTGTGAGTTTCTCACTCTCATAGTTCTGTACTTTCTACTTAATGTTTTAGATGCATAATCATTTTCTTTAGTTAATACATTTGCAGTATTTCTATAATAATTTCAATACTAATTAAACATCTGGGATCTTTAAAAATATATATGGTTTTCTATGCTGGAGGAGAAAACTTCTTATATAAGAAGAAAGCAAATAATATCATTTTAATATAAATTTTCACTTCTTATTTTGTGATCCTATAACAAGATGTCAAAATACTACATAGGAAAACACTTAGGTATACTAGTACATGGAAACCATTCCTAATTAAAGCAGTTCTAACGAATAATAATTCAGTGAAAACCATGATGGCTTGAGTATTTTGTCTTGTAAGCACATTTTTGAAAAACCCTGCCAATATATAAAACCTATCTAGCTTGTTTTTAATAGCAATTTCCATTAATATGGTAACAAAATGCACCTTTTTAGAAAAATCTTTCCTTGAATTCTGCCTTAACATAGAAAGCCTGCTCTGCTCTGTACTCAGAATAGAATTGTGACCTTCAATTAATTCTTCCTAGAGAATAGTGACAACCATCAGACAGCTCTCAAGCACAAGTGACCTTGGCATAATTTCAACCACTGAAGGAAAAAAATTATTTCGGTAGTCTTTCCTTGTGTCACCCAGTCCCATATATTATTTAATATAATTACATTCTATTTAATACTCTCACAATTAAATCTAGCCTTTTAATGTCAGAGCAAGAGCTCTCCGATTGACATTGTATTTAAAACAGATAACATTCACATCTTAGCCAACTAAAAACATTCATTAGTTTATTGGGAATTTGTACAATGGTTATTTTGTGTGCATATGTATGCATGCATGTGGTGCATATGTATACGTTGTATGTATGTGTACATATGTGTCAATGTATTTATAAGTTAGAGGTCAATATTAGGAGGCTTGATCTAAGCCTGGTCATCTTACTTTATTAAAACAGACTTTACTTTGAACCTGGAGCTCACCAATTGGCGGGACTGGCTGGCTAGAGAGCTTTTCATATCTATCAGTCTGTGAGACTATGCCACACGCATACCAGAGTATATGTTACAGAGACATACAGTTATACCGGGATTCCAGTGTGAAGGTTACAGACACATACAGGCATTTAAAGGTTTTACCTGGGTGTTGAAGAATGTGACTCAGATCCTCGTGGTTGGAAAGTGCTTTACTGGCTGACCCATATTCATACAAAAGTTAAATTTAAACCGGTTTCTTCTGAGTACTTTAAAAGAAACAATAATAGTTTCAAATAAGCAACTTTATATATCTGGTAAAACAATTCATTTCCAAGGCTTGGGCCTGGTTTGTGCTATATGCTACTGTGTTGCTGATGACTCCAGTGTCTTAAGAATACAGCTGTGGAACCTGCATGGGACCTGACTAGACCCTCTGCATATGGGAGACAGTTGTGTAGCTGGGTCTGTTAGAGAGGCCACTGGCAGTGGGATCAGGATCTATCCCTGGTGCATGAGCTGGCTTTCTGGAGCCCATTACCTATGGTGGGATGACTTGATGCAGGGGGGAGGGGCTTGGTCCTGCCTCAACTGAATGTACCAGGCTTTGCGGACTCCTCTTGGGAGCTCTTGGTCTTTTGGAGGAGGAGATGGAGGGTGGGTTGTGAGGGGGCAGTTAGGGAGGAGGGGGAAGAGGAATGAGGGGGGATCTGTGGTTGATATGTAGAATGAGTGGAAATATTTCTTAAATAAATAAAAAATGCATGTGCACATAAAAAAAACGAATATTACCCAGATTGCTAAGGTGACATACTTTGAATTGCAACAAAAGCAATAGATTCAGAACATGGAAGTAAACTACAGAAAGATGAGATGGAATGAATTAAGAGGGTATGTATTTGTATATACTATTGATTACAGGTGGTAATTTAAACCTGTCTTATTTAAGTAAGCCATTTGAACTATGCTTAAATATTGCAGATTGAGGTAATTATTTTATATACTCTTCATTTTAATCCCTTTTTACTACACAACTATACCTCACATATAAAATATTTTTATGTGTAATTTACTAAACAATGATGGGGGAGCTAAAGTAATGAACACTAGGAGAAATTTTTTCAGTGAAAAAGATGTATTGGTTAATAACAATTTTGGAGATAAAATGTACTCTCCTTACCTTGAGTGGTACTATAGGTATTTTTAAATGATTTTTGCATATATCATTTAACTTCAAACAGCCTGAATTGACATATGAACTATAAATGATACATTGACAGTATATTTGTTCTGCATTTACTCTGACTTGGACTGTTCCTTTTGCATATGCAATAATAATCACGAGGTTAATACCTATCAGTGACATAAGAGGGCACAATATTTGCTATTTGCCCTGAGTTTTAGCAGTTGCTTATTTAGCAGATTAAGAGGTTGCTATCACAACTGATTTGGCCTATGGGTACTATATGAATATAAAATTGTATTTATAAGATAATTATTTTTCTAAACTTTAACAACTTTGGGTCCTAACTATAGTAAGTAATAGGGTGTTAGTTAAGTAAAATAGATACAAAAGGCTGAATTAGATTTATTCTCCAAATTGCTGATCATTGGCTTCATTCTTGTTGGTGATACATTCAGGTAAACAAAAGTTTAAGAGCACATGGTAGGGGGGTGTAAGTTCAAGGCCAGCTTGGTCTACACTTTCAAAACCCTAAGTTCGCCGGGCGGTGGTGGCACATGCCTTTAATCCCAGCACTTGGGAGGCCGAGCCAGGCAGATCTCTGTGAGTTCAAGGCCAGCCTGGGCTACAGAGTGAGTTCCAGGAAAGGTACAAAGCTACACTGAGAAACCCTGTCTCGAAACCCCCCCAAACAACAACTGTTGGTGGAGGGCTTCTCTCCAGGTTCCCCAAGCCCTGCAGTCCCACAATCCACGTATAAAATAATCACTCAGACACTTATATTGCTTACAAACTGTATGGCCGTGGCAGGCTTCTTGCTAACTGTTCTTTTATCTTAAATTAACCCATTTCTATAAATCTATACCTTGCCACGTGGCTGGTGGTTTACCGGCGTCTTTACATGCTGCTTCTCCTGGCGGTGGCTGCAGTGTCTCCCTCCTCAGCCTTCTGCTTCCCAGAATTCTCCTCTCTCCTTGTCCCACCTACTTCCTGCCTGGCAACCTACTTCCTGCCTGGTCACTGGCCATCAGTGTTTTATTTATATAGAGTAATATCCACAGCAAACAACAACAAACCCCAATTTAACAGAGCATTACCAAAATTGTGATTTACAGTACTGCTGGGGATGCTGTGAATGTGTTGCTCTGATTGATTGATAAATAAAATGCTGATTGGCCAGTAGCCAGGCAGGAAATAGAGTGTAGGCGGGATAAGGAGAGAGGAGAATTCTGGGAACAGAAAAGCTGAGTCAGGAGACGCTGCCAGCTGCCATTGTCATGAAAAGCATGATGTAAGATACTGGTACACATGGCAAGGTATAGATTTATAGAAATGGGTCAATTTAAGATATAAGAACAAGATAGCAAGAAGCCTGCCACAGCCATACAGTTTATAAGTATAATTATCTGTGTGTTTGCTTGGGTCTGAGTGGCTGTGGGACTGACAGGTGAGACTGTCCTGACTGTGGGCCAGGTGGGATCAGGAAAACTTTAGCTACACAGTACACTAATATCAAAACATTCCATCAATTATAGGTTAATGTTCATAAAAATGTGGCTCTCAATATTTATGATATCTGTACCTTTGGTTGTTAGAATGTATTTCCTACTTGTGTTCATATATTCCATGCTCAGAGTTAAAAAGCAAAACTATTTTACTCCATATCTCTTAATCAAATACTTTACATATCCATAATTTTTTTAGGAAATTATGTGTCTATGCTTTGTTGAACTAGTTTTTTGGTAGACTGCTTCAGAAACATTGTTTTCAGAACTAACAAAAACAATAAATAGGAGTTGAATTCATAAAAGCAGTTCAATTATCTAGTGAGGAAAATGACTATCACAAAACTCATGGAACTAAACTCTACACCTTGCTGTACTTGAAGAAAAGTTCAGTGTCCTCATTAGAACAAATGACCAGGCTTTGACCATTGGCTTATCATTATAATCAAGCACCTAATCTATATCAAGAATTCCTCTAAGAAAAATTATTATGGAAAAGCATGTCTAGAGACTGGGGACAATACTCTCCCAGACACCACAGACTATCAATTAAAAAACTCCTTTTATAGATTACTCCTTTTCATGTTGCTGATCAATTGGTTCCCATAGACCACCTCAAACAGTACAGGCTATTGCAATTGCTACTAACTAGCTCCCAGAACTGGATGATGAGACCCTACTGCTGACGAGCTCTTATGCTTGACTCATATAACACATGCAAAAATAAGCTCATTCCAACCTCGCAGATTCATCCCTCCTAGATAGATTTTATAGTGCTAGAAGGGTTTATTTATACTTCCAAGAGAGAAAATTATTCAGATTTTACCCAGATATGAACTCTGAGAGTTAAAATAATAACTGTCTTGGCAAGACATGCCCAATTAAACAATAGTGGCAGGAATGTCATGGGAGTAACCAACAATTTTAAAATTGCTTTTGAAGTCTGTTTAACGAGATTGTGCTCTTGCCTGACTATTGTTATTAGGACAAAACCCTTTGCTAGCTATGTCATGGGTCAAAAAGTAAATTTTTATATGATTATTCTGCAAAATGGACATAGTGGTAAATTGCCCCTAGTTTCTTATCTATATACCCACAGTATATCTCAATCCTAATTTAAAACATGTGTTTTTACAGATAATGATTAATGCAGAGACTTGAAACTAACATTCAGAGAATAAAAAACTGTTTCCTGATCAGCTCTAAGTTAGGGTATCTACAACACATTCATCTTCCCAAGATTCAGGGATCATTGCAGAAGAAACTGTAGAAAGAGTTCTTATAAGAGCAATGGGCAGAGTCTGCCTATACAAAGTATAATTTGGAGGATGCCACAAGGTTTCTGAGCACATGACATAACAGTGGCCATGACAGCATGCAGAAGACCTGCATTACATTAATAAGCCAGTCCAAATGCCAGCATTGATAGTGGAAGTGCTCATGAAGTCCCAACTGTAGCAGTCAAGTTATTGGCAATTGGCAGCTGCTGGGTGGAGAGAAAATATTTCAAGGAAGCAGCCCCTGAAATGTTTTTGTTTGTTTGTTTGTTTGTTTCAGTAGATGGTCATAAACCCATGCACATGCAGCTACAAGAGGACTCATTAGGCTTAGCAAGTACAGCTAAAGCATATGAAGTTAGATGAAAAAGTTGATAAATATAGATAGGGGAGAAACTAAAGGATACAATACTAGGCTGCAATAGGGGCTGATATATCTTGGTGATAACAAAAAGTTCTCTAACTGGATTTAGGACCTATCCAACAAGAGAGGAAACCATGTTTGGTGCTGGAGTCCTAGCCAACTTTAATAAAGTTATAGATTTTAGAGTACAACCTTCTGCTACCTCTTTACTACCAGGATAATCTATAAGAAAAATCTAAACCTTTGTCCTTATACTCATAGATAAGTGCAGTCCTCATATCTCATTAAGGAAACTTGCTTCTTCAACATAGACTATTACATAAAACCACAACCAACCAAATGATACATCTCTTCCACACTTAAGGCTCAGGGAACATGGCAGAAGCAGGTACAGAAAGAATGTAAGAGTCAGGCAATAAAGGAGTTTGTTGTGAGATTATGTCTTCTAGTCATTCAGAAGCTACAACAGTGAAGTCTCACCAGCTTGACTGCCTAGCATTGAGCTGAACAAGGATGACATGAGTGGACAGCCAAAGTGGACAGGGAAAGGTCCACAAGACATACAAAAACAACTATAGGCAACTAAGGACTGCTGATGGTCGGGGGAACAGTGACAGTCTTCCTCAGAGAAGAACATACTGATTGGTTGTACAATAACAAATATTCAGCCTGGGGCTTATATGAAAGAAGCACTATAAAACTCTACTAAGTGGATTGTATTTAGGAATATATACATACTATGTAAATACATGTACATATATATTCATGTAACAACAACTAATGGAAAAAAGAGGCCAAAATTTGAAATAGAGAAAGGAGAGATATATAAGAGGATTTAAAGACAGGAAAGAGAAAGGAGAAATAATGTAATTATATTGTATTTCAAAAATAAAAGATAAAGGTATAAGAGTAAGAAAAGAAAAACAGAGAGGCTTGATCAACAAATATATGAATGTATAAAAGTGTCAATAAAAACAAGAGTGAAAATACAGAAAAACTGTCTTAAATAAGCATTTACATAACTGAATATTAAGGAGGAACAAAAAATAAGCAGAGATTATACATATATGTAAGTATATAATAATCACTAAAAGCAATTGTTTGTACAAAGTAATTGTGTCCTGTATATGCTCTTAAATGCTGTCATGATAAAAAGGAGCAAGATAAACCATTCCATAATAATTTTATATATTGGCATAGAGTGAAATAATAGTATGCAATTTGGTTATTCAAGGCATCCCCCTCATTTGTTAAAGTGTTAATACAGGCAGAAGCTCTTCATCATCTGTTGGATGTATCCATTTTAGGAGCACCATCTTACATCCCTTTCACCAGGATTAGGCTTCATTTAATATCACTGGTCACTTTGTTATCTGGCAATTGGTATGTGTTTATGCAATTCCATAATACAATAGACAAATGTTTCTTGAATTTTAAAACTGGAAGATGTATATGGGAACAAAGACCACATTCAGTACTTGAAAAATATGCATATGTTTTATTTCATTTTATTTATATATGTATTTATTTGAGAGAGGGTTATTCAGCAGCTTAGGCTGTTCTGGAACATTCTGCGTTTCCTTTACCTTGTGATCCTCTTGTGAGGATTGATGGTTTTAGGGCTTTATAGAACAAGAAATAAAATTA
Organism: Peromyscus leucopus; assembly: GCF_004664715.2. Classification (NCBI taxonomy): domain Eukaryota; kingdom Metazoa; phylum Chordata; class Mammalia; order Rodentia; family Cricetidae; genus Peromyscus; species Peromyscus leucopus. Next base: position 2,810,115 of record NC_051064.1, on the reverse strand, counting down.
GAGGAGAAGATAATGGTGAGGATACTACTGAATTTGAATATGTAGTTATTCAAAATATTTATAAATAATCATTAATATAGACTGTAGCAGGCACTTATAATTGACAAAATAAATAAGCAAGGAGTCAAAATGCATAAATGGATTTTAACTCTTAGCAAAATCATATAGAATATTTACATGGTCAAGAGTTTTACCTAGTGTTTTTTCCAGCCTTCTGTATCCTGTGCTAAATGTAGGAGCATTACCTAAGGGACAAAATAACCCCATCTATGAACATGACTGTAAACAAGCCAGTATGGCAAAGGCCTATAATTTTTAAACACTACTTGTAAAATTGTTCAAAGTACCATGGGTAAAATTATTACCTAATATATACAGTGGTATATATTGATTCAATAGTTCTCATTCATTCAGTGATTTTACTTAATGTGAGAAAACAGGAATTAACCTATTTACTGGGTATAGAGAGAAGGCAAAAATATATTCATTTGATTCATAATCCAAAGATATGACCATGTAACAAAAAAACTAATGCTCCACTTGAACAAATATTGTACTCTTAACAAATTGGCTTTCATCACACGTAGACTGAATCTCAAAGTACAATAAAATATTATTTATATTTTAAGTATTTAAATAACTTTTGTAAAATATTTTGGCAAATCTAATTTTACTAAGTTGTCAGGTAAAACAATCATCAGATACTCCTTTTGATAACAAGATGTTAACTCGTTTTATTGTAGCAATTCTTACTCAGTCACATAGATTATTTTAGCTTTATAAGTACATTTAATTTAGTCTTTTAGTGTGATCATTTACAGTTGGAAGTCTTCAAAGTCTTTTATAGTGCTACAAATAAAACACAAATTTGCTCTGCTGGACTCAACAGGAAAAGTCCTGCTCCTGAGAAAGCATCTAAGTAGATATTTTATTTGCATAATATACTTATTCAGGTTCTTATGCTTAAGTAAATTGAGAGGAGTTTTTGCTATAAAGAGCTATGCAAAAAAAAAACTACACCCTGATGTTCCCCAAGGGAAGAACTTCAAAAGCATTACTTTCAAATAAGGATCAAATTTCCACAAAAGTTCTTCCTAAACATGATTTTAAACAACACATCTGCAGGAAAAGGAAAAAAAAGATTTTTTAAAGAAAAATATGAAAAACGAATTCTATATTTGATGAATATTGCTGAAATCTGACATGTAGATGCCACCCCCCAAAAAAAAGCCATTAAGAATAGTAAAAATACTTTAAATACATAGCACTTTCTGAAAGATCCACTTAGCATTTCTTTGGAAGAAAGCTAAAGGAAGCAATATTATACTTTAAAATGGTAAGAGAGAAGGAAAATAAAACTGGCTTTGCTTTTGAGGCAAATGAGTAGACCTTTTTAAATCAGGAGCTAAACCAACCACAGAACAAAGTTTAATGATTTAATTCAGGAAATTTCCCAGCTACTTGATATAAATGAATCTAGAAGCTTTTAGCATCCTCCACATACACCAATTAACCTGCCGATTTTTTAAAATAAATATTAAGTAATGTCTTAGGAAATTTATTTCAAAGGTAAGTATTTGAAAACAGATTATTCTGAATACTGAAGTCATAAAGCAAACACAAGAAACAGATTCTTTCACTGATGAAAATTATAAATTAAAATGTACCATAAAGCTTAAAGTATAATAATTGTATCAGAAACAGTGTTGCAGATGCTTATTGTTAGGTTTCCTACTGGAAGTGTTGAGATCTCATTACTTAAGGCAGCTGTCAACTTTTAACACTTTCTCTTGTCAAGAAATGTGTAGAATTGGGCTGGAGAGATAGCTCAGGGCTGGAGAGATAGCTCATGGGCTGAAGAGATAGCTGAGCGGTTAAGAGCACTGGCTGTTCTTCCAGAGGACCCAGGTTCAATTCCCAGCAACCAAATGGTAATTACAACCATCTCTGTAGTGAGATCTGGCATACATGTAGACAGAACACTGTATACATAATAAATAAATAAATCTTAAAAAAAAAGAGAAATGTGTAGAATTCCATGCTACATAACCCCTCCCTGTAGGAGAGCCTATTCAGTGAGGATTTTTGTAAAATTTGTATTGTCAAATGTTTTTTCTTCTTAAAATGAAATTTATGGGGGAAATACTGACAATTGTTCCTGTTATTTCCTACATTTAATAATATAATATAATATATATTATATTATATGTATATATAATATAATATAATATAATATAATAATATAATATAATATAATATAATATAATATAATATAAGTGTGCATCTCATTTGTTATTTGTGTGTGTTAAATATACATATACATACATATACATTCCAATATCCATGCAAAATTGCCCCAGTTAATGCTTCTGAGAAAAAAATGATATTTTATAACCTATATCTGGTAATGTTCCCCCCAACAGGATACTCTTTTAGCACATAGGCTTTATTGAAAGTAGAGCCTGAGGCAAGGATTACAATGTTGATTCTTTATTTGAGAACTGCAAGCTAAGGAAAATAATACTTTTAAAATGGGAAAGTGGGGTGAGGTAAACATGCAAAACAGGACTGTGACAGTTCACTTTAGGTATGATATTGACTGGATCAAAGAATGTCCTCCCCATTGCTAAGCATAACTTTTGTGTATGAGTATGAAGTATACCAGAAGAAATTAACCTGTAAGACAGTTAACTAAAGATCCTGTCAGTCCATGACAAAAGACTACATCAATTCTACCAAGAGTTCTGACAAACAAAAGCAGGATAAAGTTGTACTTTTGTATCCTTTCTGATGCTGGTGCTCTTTTCTTTGCCTACCCTGTACCCTTTGCAGACTGTATACTCTGATTACAATGATGGCCATCAAGGGCATCAGATCTTTTACTTCAAAGACCGGTCACTTCAACTCTCCATCTTGAGGATGCCAAGGCAGGGTTAAGGCACAGTGCCAGCTTACTTGACCCTGAGGATTCCAGTGTTATGTTAGACAACCTTTGCAGGTTCAAGGATTCCAGGGTTCATCTAGGCCACACTGCCAGCCTCCCTGATCCTGAGGGGTCCAGGATTTTCCAGGCCACACTACCACCCTCCTTAGATTTTTATTAGACAGATAGCAGAACCTTTAAGTTTCCATGTCCACATAAGTCAGTTCTCATAATAAAACCATTCTCAGCCATCAACCAACTTATGTAATTATTCATCTCTCTACCTACACACCTTAATGGGTCACCCTAGCAGTCCCTTATGAATATAACTGAAAGTTATTTCTCTTTTACAGGCAGATTATTCAGAATCATGATAGTGTGACACCTTGAATTTCTCAGATTATTGCAGAGCTCACAGGAGATGAGGAAAAATCCAGAATACGGGATTAAGGAGGTTCACCATGTGTAGTCAGAAGTATTCCTGTGTCCTGACCAGTCCTGCAGCCACTCAGACTCAAGTGAACACACAGAGGCTTATATTACTTATAAACTGTGTGGCCTAATGGCTCAGGCTTTTTGCTAGCTAGCTAGCTCCTATAATTTAACCCATTTCTATTAATCTATAAATTGCCACATGTTCCATGGCTTTACTGGTCTGTAGGCATCTTGCTCTTTGGGTAGCTGGCTAGCATCTCTTCTCTCTGCCTTTCTTCTTCCTATCTCTTTCTTCAATTTCCTGCCTAGCTATAACCTGACTTGCCATAGGCCAAATGGCTTTATTTATCAACCAATTAGAGCAACACATACTCACAGCATACTGAAAGACATCCCACAGCAACAAAGCTAGTTTCTATTTTGATACCATACACATCTATGCTTATTACCATATAGTAAAATTATATATTGGCTGTGGTAAGAGTTAGAATATATATTTGCTAATATGGTTCCATATCCCACATTTAAAATGCTTCTACCATATGCCTGAATGTTCATGGCCATTGTTTTTCATCTTGCTTTTGCTCTACACATCTATGATTTTTATTCTTCCATGAGAGGGTTGTTTGCATAGTTAAATGAGCACTCTCTGATTTCTGTTACCACCAAGCTGTCAGAAACACTTCAACAAGAATCACCACAAATTTCATTTACCACACCCGAAAATATACTTCAATGCTCAATAAATTGCATTTTAGATAGACATCTTTGTATTTGGAATTTAAAAAGTACAAATGAATTTACAAAGTATTTTAAAATAAGCATAGCTTTAAATGTGGTCACAATAATCTATTTCAGTTGGAAATATCTGAGAAGACATAATTATCAGATAATGGTTTAGAGGGACAGAGAGGCAGAGGCAGAGATTTCATTGAAGAAATTGGGTCACATGACAATGGAGACCAAAAAGTCACATCATAGTTTGTGTGCAATATAGTACCAAGAAATATGACATCATGACTCAGTTCAAGTCTTCATGCCTAGGGACCCAGAGACACAGGAAACTTGAAAGAGCTGGAAGCTACTGATGTATCCTAGAGCCATGGCTGAAGAACTTGCAATTATTTCTTCATTTTTTAAAGATTTATTAATTTTATATATCTGACTGTTTGGCTGCATCTGTGTATAAATGCCACAGGTGGGCCTGGTGTTCACAGAGTCCAGAAGAAGGAATCAGATCCCCTGTACTGGACTCAAAGGTGGTTCTCAGCAAGCACATGGTGCTGAACACCAACCTTAAGATCTCATCCAACAGAAGCACGTGTTCCTAACCTCTAAGCCACCTCTCCAGCACTGAACTTGTAAAAGCAAGAAAGATTGTTTCCTAATATCAAAAGAGGGACCCTGTTTTTGCCCTTGTATTCCTTTTGCCCTACTTAGGCCCACCTGTTTCAGTAGAGCATGAGATTTTGAAGGTGTATAGTCCCCAATGACTCAAATGGTAAACTCTTTACTACACACCTGGCATAAAAGCATTCTGCAACAACACATGTGTCCCTTTCAGTAGATGTGAGATGAGCTCAGTATTAACAATGCACTGAGCATATTAAGGACTTAGCAGTTGAGTATTCTTCAATACCCCAAATCAGTTATTCTTCAATACCCCAAATCAGCTATGACATCCAAACAACTTAAAAGACATTACCTCTAATACTGCTTGCATAACTGAATAAAATGAAACTTGATATCTATTTATTTATCTAATTATAGATGGATACTCATTATGAAGCCCAATCTGGAATTAACTTGTCATCCTCCGTCCTGGAATTACAAGTACTTGCCATTGTGCCTCTCTGCCTTGACATAGTATGTTAAGCTTATTGAGTGCTAATCCAGTCTAAAAATGCACAATAACAAAATCTACATATGTACAATTTTCCCTAGAAAAATGTTAAGAGAAACAGGAAATTCTGTAAATGAACTGATATTACAAAACTGGACATTCCACTCTGCTTCTGACATACCCAGTGCAGAAAGTTCAGGGCTCTTTAAGTGCATGTCCACATGAGGCACGTTTTAGCACTTCTGAAAGTCAGTAGCAACCGGCAGCTGTTGGCCCTTAGAGGAAATTAACTTGGCATATTTTGGTTAGATAATCTCTAGCATCTTTAGCATTTAATTTTAGGTGTCAATTCTTGGTCCACATATCATGTAATTAATTGTTCTTTAACAAAATGTAACCAAATTCTGGTTTTCACTTAGCCCAATTACAAAGCACTGCTGACATTCAGCAGTGATGAACCATTCGATCTGGCAGCAAAGGCCTAAGGGAGAAATCAAGTAGCTATTTAAATTAATGACAGTTGAAAATTAATTCAGTTTGAGCAAGTTAAGTATCACAGAAGCAGAATAAATTACAGAGTTAGAAGGTCAAAATATCTGGATTAAAACCTTATCATCTCTACTTTATCTTTTTGAAATATTCATTCTACCAATGTTTGAATTCTAAGTAGCGTGCTAGGTGCTAGTACAGTAAGAAACTAAACTAACATAACATTGCTTCTTCTGAAACATCAGGGTTTATGTATAGGTTTATTTAACACTGGAGCAACAGCTAGCATAATGCTAGGTTTCAAACAAGTTTGTAGAATAAAATACAGACACAATTTTGGAAGCACAGAATGCTAGGTGAAGTAAATGAATTACTTCATTAAAAAAGTCATAGAAGATCCATGAAAATTATATTTCAACTAAAATGTATAAAATAGGTTAAAGATAAAACAAAAAGAGAAGACTGATAAAGGAGTTAAACGTTGGGTTTGAGTCTTTGACTTTTCTGCTCAGACATGGAAACATAGTTGACTTACATAAGAAACTAAAGGTTTATATCTGTATTGCTATAGGTAAAGTAAAGTATAATTTTTAAATATAAAAGGTTTATTGATACCATCTACAGATGATTTTAAATAGGAACTTGTGTACTAAACTAGAAATTAAAAAAAAAGAATGAAGATGGGCATTTAAATAGAAGCCCTCACGTTATAACATTTAAAGCAAACAGGACTAATAAAGTACCTAGAGAGAGCATCTTGAAATGTTTTTAAATGTGCACTTGGTTGGGATTTCTGTAATTGTGTAGAACCACTCCCCATTCCCCAAAGTATACAGCAGAATAATAACATCAGCATTGGAAACATTTAGATATACTGAGTCTCAGGATTCATTCCCAACCAACTTAATCAAAATAACACTTAGTAGATCATTATGCTACAGTTTGAAAAGTTCTTTTAAAAGGGGAATAGGTTGGTAAAGGAAACTGAACACATAAAATAGATATAAAAACTAGACATGTGGTACCTCAGAAACCACTTGAAGAGGGTACCCGAGAGTTTAAGCTGGAATCAATGGAGCACAATACTTCAGTGTGGTAGTGTGTGTTTCATTTAGCAGCATAGAGAAAGACAAAGGATTCGGTGCAATATTAATGGAAGCCAAGATCCCTCGTGGTGAAATGAATATAAAGTGATTGAAAATGGGGGATATCCCTTCAAGAAATTTAGCTTTAATGGAGAGTTAGAACAAGTTACAAAGAGAGGAGAATGTGGTTGTGGTGAGAAAGTCAGTATACAGGTTGTTACTGCAAACACTGATACACGATGCCAAAATGCTAAAGAGAATAACGGTTAGGAAGGACAGACGGAAGATATAAAGGGTATTAGTGATGTCAAAGTAGAAGGAAAAATATAAAGGATATTAGGGATGAAAAAGTAGATGGAAAGTATAAAGGATGTTAGGGATGATGAAGTAGGGAACCAAGTAGTTCCCACAAACTTCACGAGGCTTGATTTTGATAACTGAAAAAATTTACAATTTTTCAATTGTTTAAAATGTAAAGAAGAGGAAGAATTAACTCAAGCTTGGAAATTCATTACGGGGCGATGAAGAAGTGTAATTCTAATAGAGCCTGACACAAGAGAAATTCATATTTCAGAAGCAAAGGAAGCAAAAGTTGTACAGTAGTTAGGGAAAGGGAATATTTTATTCTCCCTAGATAAAATATTAAATTTTAATGCTGCTTTAAAATAGACCATTATGTTATTCCAACTTTAGATAATAGCTATCATGAAGGAGGTTAAATACAAAGCCTGCAAACCTAATTTATTCTTTCCATTCTTTGTTAACTTGACAACATCTATTTTGATGGAATTTTTCCAAAAATATCACACTATTTGGTGATGAGGAACATTGATACTAAGCATAAGCCAAGCTGTGTGGTGACTGACAGAACAGTTTCTTTACATAAAAGAAAAGCATTCTTTACTCTTGATTCATCTCTTGCCTCACATGGAAGAGATTATCATGCGACACTAGGAAGTCACAATAAGAATAAGAGAAAGAAGCTGTTGCATAACATTTCATAAAATACATGAGCACACTTTTATTATGTATTGTCTCATATCTAATGATTGTTTACTTTCATTATACTAATAAGCTTTTAAATATAATTTTGATATTTTATTTGAAGTGAATGCTTCTATATTAATTTGTTGTTCATATTATGCTGTTCTATGATCAAATAGCTAACAACCACACAATTTTTAGAGGAAAACTTTGAAATCTCATAAAAAATGAAAAAAAATCAAGAAATGACTAAAATGGCAATTTTAAAAGTTATATTCAGACTAGAACTCATACTTTGTCATCAGTGGGTTTTGATATAAACTATGTTTTCTGGTTGATCAACAAGTATTAGGTTTCATTTATTTCTTTTTTTTAAATTGAGAGATAGACTTATTTTATTACAAAGAATTAGGATATGCACACATGTCTGATATAAATCCCTTTGTGTATTGTCATTTCATAACAAAAATAACATAAAATATGATAGAAGGAAAAATGTTCTTGTCACATCTTGACCTGAAGACTTTGTAAAGGTTATATTATTCTCCTGTTTTGCAAATGTGGTTTTATTTGAATATTTCTTTTTTTTTAATTTTATTTCACAACACCATTCAGTTCAACATAATAGCCACAGATTCCCCTGTTCTCCCCGTCTCGCCCCCCTCTCCCTCCCCACAGCCCACCCCCCATTCCCACCTCCTCCAGATCAAGGTCTCCCCTGAGGACCTGGTAGACTCAGTCCAGGCAGGTCCAGTCCCCTGCTCCCAGACCGAGCCAAGTGTCCCTGCATAGGTCCCAGGATTCAAACAGCCAACTCATGCAACGAACCCAGGACCCGGCACCAACACACGGCTGCCTCCCAAACAGATCAAGCCAATTGACTGTCTCACCGGTTCAGAGGGCCTGATCCAGTTGGGGGCCCCTCAGCCTTTGGTTCATAGATCCTGTGCTTCCATTCATTTGGTTATTTGTCCCTGTGCTTTATCCAACCTTGGCTTCAACAATTCTCGCTCTTATAAACCCTCTTCTTTCTCACTAATTAGACTCCCAGTGCTCCACCAGGGGCCCAGCCGTGGATGTCTGCATCCAGATTCCTCAGTCCTTGGATGGGGTTTATGGCACAACTATCAGGGTGTCTGGCCATCCCATCACCAGAGTAGGTCAGTTCCTGCCGTCTCTCGACCAATGCTAGCAGTCTTTTGCGGGGGTATCTTTGTGGATCTCAGTGGGCCTCCCTAGCTCTCTGCTTCCTCCCCTTCTCATGTGGTCTTCATTTACCATGGTCTCCCATTCCTTGTTCTCCCTCTCTTTTCTTGATCCAGCTAGGATCTCCCACTCTCTTTCCCTCGACCGTCGCCCTTCATTGTTCCCACTCATGACCAGGCTGTTCATGTAGATCTCATCCATTTCTCCGTGTCTTTTTTGGGGTCCCGTTTTCCAGGTAGCCTCACTGGTGATATGAGTAGCAGTCCAGTCCAGTCATCCTTGTTCCACATCTAGCATCTTCCTATGAGTGAGTACATACCATATTTGTCTTTCTGAGTCTGGGTCACCTCACTCAGGATGATTTTTTCTAGATCCATCCATTTGCCTGCAAACCTCATGATGTCATTGTTTTTCTCTGCTGAGTAGTATTCCATTGTGTATATGTGCCACAATTTATTTATCCATTCTTCAGTTGAAGGGCATCTAGGTTGTTTCCAGGTTTTGGCTATTACAAACAATGCTGATATGAACATAGCTGAGCAAGTGCTCCTGTGGTATGATTGAGCATATGCCCAGGAGTGGTATAGCTGGATCTTGGGGGAGATTGATTCCCAATTTTCTAAGAAAGCGCCATATTGATTTCCAAAGTGGTTGTACAAGCTTGCATTCCCACCAGCAGTGGAGGAGAGTTCCCCTAGTTCCACATCCTCTCCAGCATAAAGTGTCTTCAGTGTTTTTGAACTTAGCCACTCTCACAGGCGTAAAGTGGTATCTCAGAGTTGTTTTGATTTGCATTTCCCTGATGATTAGGGATGTTGAGCAATTCCTTAAATGTCTTTCAGCCATTTGGGTTTCCTCTGTTGAGAATTCTCTATTTAGTTCTAAAGCCCATTTCTCAATTGGACTGTTGGTCGTTTTGATGTCTAATTTCTTGAGTTCCTTATATATTCTGGATATCAGTCCTCTGTCACATGTGGGGTTGGTGAAGATCTTTTCCCATTCTGTAGGCTGTCGCTTTGCCTTGTTGACTGTATCCTTTGCTCTACAAAAGCTTCTCAGTTTCAAGAGGTCCCATTGATTGATTGTTTGTCTCAGTGTCTGTGCTACTGGTGTTATATTTAGGAAGTGATCTCCTATGCCAATGCGTTCAAGACTACTTCCTACTTTCTCTTCTAGCAGGTTCAGAGTAGCTGGATTTATGTTGAGGTCTTTGATCCACTTGGACTTAAGTTTTGTGCATGGTGACAGATATGGATCTATTTGCAGCCTTCTACACGTTGATATCCAGTTATGCCAGCACCATTTGTTGAAGATGCTTTCTTTTTTCCATTGTACACTTTTGGCTTCTTTGTCAAAAATTATATGTCCATAGGTGTGTGGGTTACTGTCAGGGTCTTCAATTGGATTCCATTGGTCCACATGTAGGTTTTTATGCCAATACCAAGCTGTTTTTATTACTGTAGCTCTATAGTAGAGCTTGAAGTCAGGGATTGTGATGCCTCCAGAAGTTGTTTTATTGTACAGGTTTCTATTAGCTATCCTGGGTTTTTTGTTTTTCCATATGAAGTTGAGTATTATTCTTTCCAGGTCTGTAAAGACTTGTGTTGGTATTTTGATGGGGATTGCATTGAATCTGTAAATTGCTTTCGGTAAGATTGCCATTTTTACTATGTTAACCCTGCCTATCCATGAGCATGGGAGATCTTTCCATTTTCTGACATCTTCAATTTCTTTTTTCAGGGACTTAAAGTTCTTGTCATATAGGTCCTTCACTTGCTTGCTTAGTGTTACCCCAAGGTATTTTATGTAATTTTTGGCTATTGTAAAGGGTGATGTATCTCTAATTGCCTTCTCAGCTTTTTTGTCCATTGTATATAGGAGGGCTACTGATTTTTTTGAGTTCATCTTGTATCCTGCTATGTTGCTGAAGGTGTTTATAAGCTTTATCAATTCCTGGGTGAAATCTCTGGGGTCACTCAAGTATACTATCATGTCATCTGCAAATAGGGAAAGCTTGACTTCTTCCTTTCCAATTTGTATCCCCTTAATCTCCTTATGTTGTCTTATTGCTCTGGCTAGAACTTCAAGTACTATATTGAATAAGTATGGGAAGAGTGGACAGCCTTGCCTCATTCCTGATTTTAGTGGAATTGCTTTGAGTTTCTCTCCATTTAATTTGATGTTGGCTGTCGGTTTGCTATATATTGCCTTTATTATGTTTAGGTATGTTCCCTGTATTCCTGATCGCTCCAAGACTTTTATCATGAAGGGGTGTTGGATTTTGTCAAATGCCTTTTCTGCATCTAGTGAGATGATCATGTGGTTTTTTTCTTTGAGTTTGTTTATATGGTGTATTACATTGATGGACTTTCATATGTTGAACCACCCTTGCATCCCTGGGATGAAGCCTACTTCATTATGGTGGATAATTGTTCTGATTTGTTCTTGGAGTCTGTTTGCCAGTATTTTATTGAGTTTTTTGAATCGATGTTCATGAGGGAGATCGGTCTGTAGTTCTCTTTCTTTGTTGCATCCTTGCTTGGTTTAGGAATCAGGGTAATTGTAGCCTCATAGAAGGAGTTTGGTAATGTTCCTTCTGTTTCTATTATATGGAACAATTTAGAGAGTATTGGTATTAACTCTTCTTTGAAGATCTGGTAGAATTCTGTGCTGAAACCATCTGGTCCTGGGCTTTTTTTGGTTGGGAGACTTTTAATGACTGTTTCTATTTCCTTAGGGGTTATTGGACTATTTAAATAGTTTATCTGGTCTTGATTTAACTTAGGTATGTGGTACCTATCCAGAAAAATGTCCATTTATTTTAGGTTTTCCAGTTTTGTGGAGTAGAGGTTTTTGAAATATGACCTTATAATTCTCTGGATTTCCTCAATGTCTGTTGTTATGTCCCCCTTTTCATTTCTGATTTTGTTGATTTGGATTCTCTCTCTCTGTCTTTTGTTTAGTTTGGATAAGGGCTTGTCTATCTTTTTGATTTTCTCAAAGAACCAACTCTTTGTTTCATTAATTTTTTTGTATTATTCTCTTAGTTTCTAATTTATTAATTTCACCTCTCATTTTGATAATTTCCTGGTGTCTATTCTTCCTGGGAGACTTTGCTTCTTCTTGTTCTAGAGCTTTCAGGTGTGCTGTTAAGTCACTAGTGTGGGATTTCTCCAACTTCTTTATGTGGGCATTTATTGCTATGAATTTCCCTCTTAACACTGCTTTCATAGTGTCCCATAAGTTTGGGTATGTGGTGTCTTCATTTTCATTGATCTCTAGGAAGTCTTTAATTTCTTTCTTTATTTCTTTCTTAACCCATTGGTGGTTCAGTTGAGCATTATTCAGTTTCCATGAGATTGTAGGTTTTCTGTAGTTTTTGTTGTTGTTGAAATCTAACTTTAAACCATGGTGGTCTGATAGAACACAGGAGGTTATTCTAATTGTTTTGTATCTGTTGAGATTTGCTTTGTGGCCAAGTATGTGGTCGATTTTAGAGAAAGTTCCATGGGGTGCTGAGAAGAAGGTATATTCTTTATTGTTAGGATGGAATGTTCTGTAGATATCTATTAGGTCCAATTGGGTCATGACATCAGTTAAGTCCTTTATTTCTCTGTTAAGTTTCGATTTGGGCGATCTGTCCAGTGGTGAAAGTGGGGTGTTGAGATCTCCCACTATTATGTGTCGGGTTTTATATGTGGTTTAAGCTTTAGTAATGTTTCTTTTACATATGTGGGTGCCCTTGTGTTTGGGGCATAAATGTTCAGAATTGAAACTTCATCTTGGTGGATCTTTCCTGTGATGAGGATGTAATGTCCTTCTTGATCTCTTTTGATTGATTTTAGTTTGAAGTCTATTTTGTTGGATATCAGGATGGCTACCCCTGCTTGTTTCTTAAGACCATTTGATTGGAAAGTCTTTTCCCAACCTTTTATTCTTAGGTAGTGTCTGTCTTTGAATTTGAGATGTGTTTCTTGTATGCAGCAGAAAGATGGGTCCTGCTTTCGTATCCATTCTGTAAGTCTATGTCTTTTTATAGGTGAATTAAGTCTGTTGATATTAAGGGATATTAATGACCAGTGATTCTTCATCCCTGTTATTTTTGGTGGTAGTGTGTGGGTACTTCTCTTCTTTGGGGTTTACTGATGTGGCTTTATCTATTGCCTGTGTTTTCGAGTGTGTATCTGACTTCCCTCGGTTGGAATTTTCCTTCTAGTGCTTTCTGTAGGACTGGGTTTGTGGATAGGTATTGTTTAAATCTGGCTTTGTCTTCGAATGTCTTGTTCCTTCCGTCTATGATGATTGAAAGTTTTGCTGGGTATATTAGTCTGGGCTGACATCCATGGTGTCTTAGTGTCTGCATTACATCTGTCCATGTCCTTCTGACTTTCAAAGTCTCCATTGAGAAATCGGGTGTTATTCTGATGGGTTTACCTTTATAGGTCACTTGGCCTTTTTCCTTTGCTGCTCTTAATATTCTTTCTTTATTCTGTACATTTAGTTGTTTAATTATTATGTGTCGAGGGGACTTTTTGGGGGGGCCTAGTCTGTTTGGTGTTCTATAGGCTTCTTGTATCTTCATAGGCATTTCCTTCTTTAAGTTGGGAAAGTTTTCTTCTATAATTTTGTTGAATATATTTTCTGTGCCTTTGAGTTGGTATTCTTCACCTTCTTCTATCCCTATAATTCGTAGGTTTGGTCTTTTCATGGTGTCCCAAATTTCTTGGACATTTTGGTTCATGACTTTGTTGGCTTTAGTGTTTCCTTCGACTGATGAAACTATTTCTTCTACTGTATCTTCAATGCCAGAAAGCCTCTCTTCCATCTCTTGCATTCTGTTGGTTATTCTGAAGTTCCCGATCTTTTACTCAGGTTTTCTATTTCCAGCATTCCCTCTGTTTGTGTCTTCTTTATTTTTTCAATTTCCCTTTTCAGTTCTTGGACTGTTTCCTTTGTTTGTTTCATTGCTTTTTCATGATTTTCTTTCAGTGCTTTATTGTTTTCTTGCAGGACTTTATTGTTTTCTTCCAGGACTTTATTGTTTTCTTGGAGGGCTTTATTGTTTTCTTCTAATTTGTTTGCCCTTTCCTCTAGTTGTTTACAGCGTTCTTCCAATTTTCTTGTCTTTTCCTCTACACAAGCCTCTACCTTCTTCATGAAGTTACTCATAAGGCTACTTTCTTCTGCTTCTTCTAATTTTTGGTGTCCAGAAGGGAAGTCGGGGGCAGGATGGGAGCTGGGGGCCAGTCTCTAAGTCTCAGGAAGTGGCTGGTGTCTCGGGCAGATGGGCATGGGGGCAGGGCGCAGAGATTGCAGGGGCTGCCGGGGGCCTTGGAAAAGGGGATCCCTCCCAGTGGGGCTAGAAGGGGACCTGCCTGGTGGCCAGAACCTGGTGCCAAGTTGGGCAGGTCTTCCCGGAGTGGCTGGTGCCCAGGGATGGGGTCCGGGATGGACCCAGATACTCACCACTGGTCCAGAAGGGAAGTCGGGGGCAGGATGTTTCATTTATTTCTAATCAGGAAATTGCATATGTCCCTTGGTTATAAAGCACACTTCAAAAATCACTCATGTAATTTTACAAAATAAGAAAATATTTTGGAACTTGAAAAAGGCTATGCACTAAGAGCATTAAGTTTTTTAAGGTATTATTACACATCCATTTGTAAAGTTGCTAGTATAATAGAACATATGAGGACACCATTGAAGGCCTTAGCAACAGCCAAATGACCACACTCCACGAGCTAAGGTTTAAGAGAAACTCATTACATTTGGGAATATAACACAAAGGATGAAGGGTCAGGCACCTAAAACAGAAGAGGTGATTGCCAACACTGTAAGCAAACTTCTCAGGAAATGAAAACAAATGAGCAAAACAAAAGCTTCATCCATATCTTCAGTGAAACAGGCTCTGGCTTAATGAACAGGTAAGAGTTGTTCCAGTGAGTTTGAGGGTTGAAGAGTATGAAATGTGTCTACAAAGTAACAAAGTAAGAAACTGACATGATTATAAAGGGCTAGAGTTTCATAGGAGATCAGATATCCATTTCACACAGTTTAGCCTTTTCATCTCACTTTATATAGTAACTTGGGATTAAGCAAACATGTTTTTTTCTATCATCTATGTATCTTTGTATGTCTCTATTTATCTACATATGTATCTAGCTATATACTTCTAAGTACTATCATCTAAATGTCATCATTATATCCCAAGAATCTATCTATGATCTATGTGTTTATGTATCATCTATCATCTATCCACCACCATCACCAAAAATGTCTAATGATAAGTGGAGAGTACTTACAAGTACTCTGAAATGGGATGCCATTTGCCAAGGACAATAATCTGGATATAGTTGCAAATTGAATAAAGTAATATAATGAATTATTTTAAAATATGTTTACTAATTCTCTGAGAATTCCATTCAATGAATTCTAAGCATATTGACTACTTACCCATCTTCTGCCAGGACCGCCCTCTCTACCCTCACTTCCATACTTAGTGAAGTTCAAGTTTTATTTTTTATTTAAATCTATGGAGTCTAGATTTATTTTATCCAAATACTCTTGGGAGTGGGAACACCTTGTAGTGTGGCTGACCTATGATGGATCACATCGTTAAAGAAAATTGATTATCTTTTAGTAGTGGATAACTTTAAGGAAAGTGTATGTGGAACACAACATGTGAACTAACAGTACTGTGACAGCGTGCATGTACAAGGCCTGCCCAAGCTCAAGCTAGAAAAGGAATATTTTTTTAACCTACATGGCTTATCTAAACTTAATGCACCAGAATTTTATAAAGACAGCAACAAAACAAAATGTTTCCGTATTGGTGTCTCAGTCCATCCACTTGAGGCCTTGTCTGGTGTCAGAAGATGGCCAGTTCAGGCTCCCCCACTACTAGGCGTCTTTGCTAGGGTTTCTCTCTTAGATTTCATATAGTTTCCATTGCACTAGGTTTCCTCAGCCCAGCCACAAAATCTTCCACCTACAGTTTGTCCTGCCTGCAGAGTATTCTGGGACCAGAGTCTAGCAGAATCATTATCAAAGAGACCACAGGGATTTCATCTAGTAACTGATGGGAGTAGATGCAGTCCCACAATGAAACATTAGGCAAAGCTTGGAGAGTCCTGCGGAAAGAGGGAGAGAAAGGATCAGAGGAACAAGAGGCATCAGGAACAACATGAGAACATGGCCCACAGAATCAATTGACCAGGACTCATGGAAGCTCTCAGAAATCAGGGAGCCTGTAGGTATCTGACCTAGGTCCTCTGCATATGTTATGGCTGAACAGTTTGGTGTTCTTGTGGGATTCCTAGCAGTGGGAGTAGGAGCTGTCTCTGACTCTTTTGCCCATTTGTGGGACCCTTTTCCTCCTATTAGGTCCTTGTGCAGCCTTGATATGATGATATGTGCCTGATCGTATTGTAGCATGTTATGCCATATTTGGTTGGTGTCGTCGGGAAGCCTGTTCCTTTCTAAGGGGAGATGGAGAGCGGGTGGATTGGGGGGAAAAAAGAAGGTGAGGGGAAAGACTGAAGGGAAGGGAGGGAGGGGAAACTGTGGTCATGATGTAATATATGAAAGGAGAATAAAAAAATTGTTTCATTAATCTTTGTGATACTTATTAAAGGAGTTTCTTATTTCTTTATTGTTGTTTCTAATAAAGTTTATAAAACTGAAAAAATGTTTATTGAAAGGATCTAACACATGCTAAAGAAAAAAGTAGATATAAGCTTATTAAGACTTGTCAAAGGATAATATTCATAAAACTTTATAGTTTTAAGATTTCCATTTCTTTTTCCCCCCTTTTATTTTCCTATGGAATTTGAAAAAGGTAGATTTGCAACGTGGGAACAAAGAAATCACAGAAGGAAAGTGACAGGTTACCTATCTCAGGTTATTTTTGCCCTGATAGAGAAAACAGAAGAGGCTCTTAATGCAACGACGCAGACGCAAGTAAACTTTCTAGTTTTTGGGGAAAATAGTTTATTTGGGAATCTGCTTCCTGTTTGCTTTTATTTATTTTGATTAAAACATAATTATAACATTTCTTCTCTTTAACCCCTCCCATGTCTTCCACTCTTACTTTCCTCTCAAATTCATGCCCTTTGAAAAGATCAAAAGTGTTACATATATGCATAAATGTGTAAATACAAGCTGCTCAGTCATTTTAATATTTCTCTTAGTATATAATTTCAGGGCTGACCACTTGATATTGATAATCAAGCAGCGGGCTCATCTCTGGGAAAATTCCCCCTTTCTTATCAGCCAATAATTGCCTGAAGTTATTTGTATGAGGTGGAGCCTAGAGAAATTTTTCCCCTCCATGTTAGCACTTCTCCTTATTTTTCATGGTTCTAGTCTTGTTGAGGCAACCATATTGTTGAGGTGTCATGGATACAGTTTCTCTATCAATTCTAGGTAACACCATCTCACAACAGCATCCCTGATTGCTGTGGATGCTTAATTGATAAATAAAACACTGATTGGCCAGTAGCCAGGCAGGAAGTACAGGTGGAACTAGCAGAGAGCAGAATTGAGAGAACAGGAAGGCTGAGAAGAGGAGATGCCAGCCTGCTGTCCAGGGAGCATCATGTAAAGGCAGCAGGTAAAGCCATGGAACACGTGGTGACATATAGATTAACAGAAATGGGCTGAGTATAAGAGTAAGAGCTAGACAATGGCAGGTCTGAGCTAATGGCCGAGCAGTTTAAATAATATAAGCATCTGTATATTTATTTTATAAGTGGGCCACATGACTGCCAGGCCATGGTGGGACCCAGAGAGACTGCCAGGGGTTTGGTGGGACCTGGAGAGAAAAACTCTAGCTACACCTGATCCTTTGGCTTTTACAATGCTTCCACTTCTTTTTTTCTGAGGAACTGCATTGAAGATACATCAGTTGATCTCTGCTTTGTTCATAGACACTTTAGCTTGACTTTGTGACATTCAGCATGAGAACCTCCATTGTCTTTGCCTTGCTTCCTGGAAACTTATGGAAAGAGTTGCTCAAAAGAAATGAGCTCCATCATTTCTATTTAGAAAAGATAAAAGATCAAACACAATATAGAATGCTAGGGATGGTGATGCATGCCTTTAAACTAAGATTCAAGGTGGCAGAGACAAGCAGATCTCTCTGTTCAAGACCAGACTGGTTTACATAATAAGTTTCAAGCCATCCAGGTCTACATAGTGAGACCCCCATCTCAAAATTAAAATTAAGAAAGTATTTAAGTTGTGTGACAGGTTGTTTCAATTTTTTCTTCAGCATATATTGCTAAAACAGTTTGTTAAATGACACAAAATAATTTAACAAGCATGTAAAAATGTTAAGAGTTGTGGGGTCATGCATGATTAAACCAAGATTTCAAATGAGTCGCTAGGTATCACGGAACATGATTAAGGAAACTTTAATTGGAAAAAATGCATGAATTTATGTGAATAAATGTGAAACTATGATTCAGACTCCAAAAAAACTGGAGATTTCAGAAAGATGGAATGAGGCAAGCAGTGGGAAGTGAGAATAGCTACCTGACGGTAAGTGATATGCTATGCACCTAGTAAGACTGTAGTTACATGTGCAGTCCACATCCATTGGAAGTTACATGTCAGCACCTAGGGCTTAGAATGTGCAGAAATATGGAACTAGTGTTTGCTATTTGCTATTAGGCAGTCACCTGGGTTTTTTTTTTGTTGTTGTTGTTGTTTTTTTTTTTTGCTTTTGTCTGATTTCTCCCTGTGATTTTCTACTTTCTTACTTCTGTAGTGAGAATGTTGACTCCAAGTCATTGTATCTTAGAATTATATAAAGTCATATCATTTTTTTAATTTTATCTGAGCATACAGCTGTATGCCCTGAATTTTAGGATATCTTTAAGACTAGGCATTTTCCAGGAATCCAATCAATGACAGAGAAGAGGGATTCTGCAGACGGGGGACATCGATCGAGATCACGATGAGAAGACGTGCAGAGTTGACTGACCACACTAGTGGAAGCCCATGAACTGAGGACTGGTGGCTGTGGAGCCCCCATGGGACTGGACTAGGCTCTCTGGATACGGAAGATGGTTGTTTGGCTTGATTTGTTTGGGGGAGGGCATTCAGGCAGGGGTATCAGGATATGTCCCTGGTTCATGGGCAGGCTTCTGGGAATCTGGTGCCTGTGATGTGATGCCTTGCACAGCCTTGGTGCAGTGGGGAGGGGCTTGCACCTGCCTAGACTCAGTGTGCCGGACTCTGCTGACTCCCCATGGGAGACCTTGATTTGGGAGATGTGGGGATGTGGGGTGGCTTGGGAGAGAGGACTGGGGGTAAGAGGAGGGAGGAGGGGGAATCTGTGGGTGGGATGTTGAGTGAGTAGAAAATTTCTTAATAGAGGAAAATGAAAAAAAAAGATGGAGTTTTGAGCAATGTTGGAATTATTAAAACTTCAGGGATTCTTGAAGATGACTAAATGCGTTTTGCATTAGGAGACCAACATGTTCTATTGTGGAGAAGACACAAAATGCAATCATTTGAATCTGAAAATTCTCCAAATTCCTGTATAATATAAAGCCTTGGTTACCAACCTGTTAACCTGAAATGAAGAGCTGGCATCTTTAGGAGATTTGAGCTACTTGAAATGGACTGTGTCACTGGAGACATGCTCAGGGAGGTCAAAACATGGCTCCAGGTATGTCACCCACTCAGCCCCACAGATGTCATGAAGTTAGCAGCTGTGCTCCATCACACATTCCTTGCCATGGTGTTCTGCTTTTCAAGAAACTGAAATGAAACCACAAGACCACTGCATTCTTTCCTCTCTTTAAGCTGATTCATCTCAGGTATTTGTAACAATAATAAGAGGCTTACTAACACATTACTCAAAGCTGAAGAACCACCCAATAGGATTAGTGTTAAGTAAATCTTTAACTCACTCAGGACTTGCAATGGTGTATTTTATTCCAGCAATTATTTTTTCACAAATCTCATAATTCATTGAGCATAGAATAAAATACCAAAAGCTTTGTATCTTTATTGGGAAGTAAATAATCAGGCGTGGAGCACATTTGTGATTTTATCTAACAAAATTAAAAACAAGACATTAAAAAAAGAAAATTAGTCTAGTAATGTAACTCTATAACATACTGTATGTCAAGATTATTTACAGTTAAGTATTAGACATAAAAAAATGAGAGCACTTAAATATTTTGCTCCCAATAAATTTAAATTTTCCTATCATAAAACAAAATGTGAAAAGGCTACAAAAAATAAAAATATAAACAATGAAAACAAAATGATCAAAATTAATATGCATGTGATATAAATGTGTGGATTTTTTGTTTTGTTTAGGGTTTTTTTGTTTGTTTGTTTGTTTGTTTTTTTTTGAGACAATGTTTCTCCATGTAGTTTTGGTGCCTGTCCTGGCTCTCGCTCTGTAGACAGGGCTCGCCTCAAACTCACAGAGATCTGCTTGGCTCTGCCTCCTGAGTGCTGGGATTAAAGGCACGCACCACCACTACCTGGCTAAACATGTGGATTTTAAAGCAAAAATGCTAAAAGCATTGTGACAATTATGTCCATAAGTGAAAATTTTTAAATGGAGACAAGGAAGTTATTAAAAATATCATGACACAAATTGAATATTTATCAGTAGGAACTTCATGTATGTGATGGGAAATACCCTGCTTGACATTAACACAATATTAGATTGTACAGAAGAAATAGAAACATAATTATTAAATATGAAGACATAAACATAGAGTCTATTAGATGGGAGAAATACAAACAAAATTTGAAAAAACAGTGGAGCATGTTACAGAACAGAAGGTCCATGGATGGTAAATTTTTTTCAAAAAATATTGAATAAGCATTACATATAATGATGAAAAGTATGTGCAAACACCATTTCAATAGGCTCAGCAAACTTACAGTACACAAACTTACAGCAAAACCAAGATACTCAATATTAGAAATAAATACACATTATTGAACGTAACCAAATAATAAGAATAAGGATAAACAGCTAAAACTGAAGACAAATTATTATCAGAAACAATTTAAGCAATAAGATATGGATATAAACAGTGTTGTCTTTAAAATGACAAAAATAGGAGGTAGAAGAAGTAACAGAATTTCAGCTCTTCATGTCTGGAGAGGAGCATTAGCACAGAAAATTCCTTGTCTGAGTCACTATGGGCAGCTTTAGAATGGGATAAGCTCCACTACCAAAATGAGTAGCCCTTTAGAATCTGAGGAGTTTGGGGTCAGAAAATACAGTGAGAGAGGGGAACACAGAGACAGAGGTAAGTGGAGAAGAAAGAAAGGAGAGAGACAGTGAGAAAGATAGAAGACAGAAAGAACTTTCTTCCATGTTTCAAAGGGGTGATTCCATCATCAGACATAGTACCCCAGATATCTCACCAGAACTCAGCTCTCAAGTTCTGCAGTTTAAATATAGTCCTAATTATAAGCAAAGATTAATATTTAAACAAAAGCTGCTAGACTGCACGTAGTTCTGCTACTGTTGAAGTCACGAAATTGCATGTAGTTTCTATTATTTATTAATTTACTTCTTATGTATTTATTGCATGTGTGCATGCCAGTGCACATGTGGAGGCCAGTGAACAACTCATGAGAATTGATTTTTCATTCTGTCATTTGGATTCTCGGAATTGAACTCAGGTTATCAGGCTGGGAAGCAAGTGCGATTACCTGCAGAACCATCTCAGTGAACCTAGTTTCTAGTATTTTAATATATATTTTCATTATGCTGCTGGGACAGTGGACATAAATTCTGAGGCTTCAGACAGATGAGCATTTCACTGGAAACCACACTAGAGGCCATTCATATTACATTCTACCAGGGAATTGGTCCACATTTCATCTTTGTCCTTATGCTTTCTAGGAGGCTGAATTAAAGGGGACAAAGTAATCTAGACTAGGAACCCAGCTTTTCAAACTGAAATCAGTACTGCTGCCTGCTTTTAGTCAAATTTATATTGATAATTGGAAGTAAAAATCAGATTAGAAAAATTTGGAAATTTGCAGTTTGGCCAAATTGAAGAGCATGCTTAAAATTGAGACCAAGGGAGATGTCTTTGCTTAGGGAGGTCAGAGTCATTTAAAAAAAAAACTTAAATATTTCACACAGTAAATAATAAGAAAGATGAATGTATCTAAGAAATGGTCTGAGTCTACTCATTTAAGTAACATCACACTGAGAGAAGTGCTTCACTGTTGTTAGCCTTACATACGACGTCCAGGATGTTTCACCATGTATTACTTAACTTCTCAGTTGCCAAGACAGAAAATCCCGACAGAACCACCTTAGTGGAGGAAAGGTTTATTTTGGTTTAGTTTCTGACAGTTTTCAATCCATCATGTTCTGCAAGACATGGCAAAGGGAGCATTCTATTCACAGCAGCAGACTTCACATGTTTTTCTTTGTAACCTTAATACAAGCATCAATGACCCCAGAACTCTTGCATTTTGTAAGCCTATCAACACTGTGCTGATGGTACTGACTTCTGCTGCCACCAGAAGTCTGCTGGCCTACTTAGACTATGGCTACAGCAGTCTCTGAGTGCCTTGGAGGTTACTCCAAGAAAAATACTTCCCTACGCAATAGAACTGTAAAGATTACGGTGATAATGAGAGAAGGGATAAATGCATTTTGCAATATGAGAGGCACATGAGCCTCGCAAAGGTCAGATAGAGTCCCATAACCAATGTTTATGGTTTGTATATGAAGGGGCTTCCCAAGTTTGTGTTGAAGCTTTTTTCCAAGTTGCTGGACTAATAAAAAATTAATATACTGATGGACTAAGTTCATTAATAAATATATCTTTTGATGAGCTAATATTGAATGGGCAAGGAAGACCGAGATCTAGAAACTTTGTTATTGGGCATACACTTTTGAAGGTTATATCTTTCCTCTGAGCCCTTCCTGTGTCTCTATTTCCCCATCTACCCAAAGTGAATACCTTATAGTACTCATCCTATGTGATGTTCTTCATTGCTTTTTTTTGTCTCTGCATAGCCCTAGATATTCATTAATTGGTTAACAAATCATGCAAATGTAGTTCACATACACAATAGAATATTATCCAGCTGTAAGGGGAAATGAAATTTTCAGGTAAATGGATGAAATTCAAAACAATCATACCACATGAAGTAATCCAGACCCAGAATGACAAGCACTATAAGTTCTCTCTCATCTGTGGATGTTAGGTTTGGATTACTGGACTAGTATGTGTACATAAAAGTAAGTGCTGGGTGGTGATGGTGCACACCTTTTGTCCAAGCATTCAGGAGTCAGAGCCAGGTGGGTTTCTGTGAGTTCGAGGCCAACCTGATCCACACAGCGAGATCCAGGACAGGCATCAAAACTGTAGGGAGAAACCCTATCTCAAAAAACACAACAAAATAAAGTAAGACCTGTAGGACACAAGAAACTAGAAAGTGACCACAGTATAGGAGATGGAATCTAAGGAAGGAGTAATAGAAAACTGGTGGGATGAAGGGGAAAGGGGAATTAGAGGGGAGTCTAAGTGTGGTCAAGGATGAGAAGGTAAGAAGATAGAGGTAAAAGAGGAGGGCTGAGTCACACTGTCAGTGCTTGAAGAATCCATGCGGAAACTGGTTTATAAACTTTCTAAAACAGACAACTTAAGAATTTGAATGGAGGTATCCTATGTCGTGGAGTAGTGTTCCTTCCAAAGGATTATATTAAACAATAACCCTAGTGCCAAAGGTTGGATAACTCCATTCCAGTAGTTGATGTGGGATTCCCAGAGGCACCCCCTGAACAATACGAGCTCTTTTGCTCTTGATTTCACATCAAAACTTGATGATAAAACCCTGTTGCTAAAGACTTTTTCGTCATAGAAAGGCGAAAGTCAGTTTATACCATCCTTAAAGCTTTCTCCCTGTTGGCCAGATTGCATAGAGGCAAAAGGTATAATGTCAGGTGCCAGCCACAGAAAAGACACCAGCAGTTTTACTCACCTATGAATCCTACAAGCTACAATAATGACTGCCCTGGCATGATATGCCCATAGGTGCAACACTGCTGTGAATGTTCTATGACTAACAGATGTCTGATGAAATTTAAGGCCGGTGCCACTGGAGGGAACTCATGTCTGCTGCTATAAACCTAGCCCAACATGTGTGGCTTTGGGATCAGAGGCTCTAGGGGAAAGCCCACTATTGTCAGTTTACTAACTGAACAAAGTATCAAAGTATTTTCTAAATACTTACCTTTATACACATAGATTAGTACAGCTTACAACTTTCTTCCAAGAAGTTTATTTCCATCTTACTGTGGATGGAAATTAGAACAGAGTTACAACTGGGCAAAGTGCAGACAGTATGTGACTATGGAGAGCTTGGCCATAAATAGGACATTTATTTCATTTAGGTATGGACACACACACACACACACACACACACACACACACACACACACACACACTAAAGCTCAGGGGAAACTGGGAGGAAAGAGGTTAAAAGATGTGAGGGTCAGAGACTAGAGGAGACTACCGCAAAATAGTTTCCTCTGCATAAAACACAGCCAATGAGCTTACTACAGCTGGACCATCCTCACAAGAGCTGTATAAGACTGACCTCATCAACATTTCATCATGGAAGGGAAAGGCCTGAAGAGGTTCCTCCCCTCCATGAGAGATGATTGGCAGTTGGCAGTAGCTGGGGGAAGGGGTGTCATGTCGTATGATCACCGATAGTTGCTATGCTCTAGAAAACAACCTACCACTCATCTTCACGCAGGCAACCCTATTACAATTCAGTGGGATGCATACACAACACACACACACACACACACACACACACAAATAAATAAATAGAAATATTAAAGTAAGAAAAGAGGAAGGGACCTTGCTGGAAGGAAGAAATGTTTAAATGAGAGGGTGAAAAATGAGACAGAGTTATAGGGGGTGAGAAGAACTAAAATTAATCATCTACATATAAATATGTCAAGAATTACAAATTTAAATTTAAACATATTGAATCATTTGAATAAATCTGTTTCTATACTGAGATTTGTTTCATTTTTATTTTTGTCCATAAGCGTTTTGCTTGCCAGTATGTGTATGTCCCACATGTGTGCCTCACACCTCTGGAGGCCAGGAGAGGTGGTCAGATCCTTTGAAATTGGAGTTACATATGGTTGTGAGTTGCAAGTTAGGTCCTGGGAACAAACTTCATGTCTTCTTCATGAACAACAGGGTGCGCTTAACTCCTGAACCATCTTTCTAATCTAGAGTGGATAATTTCATTTATTCATACATTTTACCTAAACTCCAGAATCTGTCCATTAACCATCCATCCATCTTCGGGGATAACATGAATCTGAATGAATACCCTCATGTGTAAACTTCACAGAAGCCAGCTTAGAAACATGGCGGTGGGCAATACAAGGACTAGCAATCTTGATGGAATGTCCATACCATATCTCAAAGAACCATTCTAGGCTGCACAGAGAGGCAGCTAAGAAATTCCTAGGCTTACCAGACCAAAAACAAAACAAAACTAAAACAAACAAAAAAAATAAACAAAGGGAAGATGAATCACCCTCCAAAAAATTCCCGTTTTACTTCATGTATATAGCTCCATGTCAGAAAATTTCAAACTCTATTCTATTTAAAGAACAAAACAATTGGTAAGCATCAAAAAAAATTATTAACTTACAGCAAGGAGTACAGAGAGTTGCTAAGAGGGAGAATAGATTTAGGTCATTTTTAATCCTCTATGTGAGACTTTCGATTCAATAAATGGATTTCCTTCTGTATTCCAGTCTGAGAGAAGTATCATGGTGTACTTCTCCATGTACATGCTCCTCTCTCCCAGTAATGTTGTAGTAGAAACTAAATAATTACAATGGAGAAAAGTTGTGAAGGTAATAAAGAAAGGATAGGAAAGGTGGGGGGGTCTAGAAAAAAAGTGCCCAAGGAACATATAAAACAACAACAAACTATATTGAGTAAGACAGGAAATGCTGTTCTATCAGGCAAGTTCACACCTAACAATGGTTCCTCCTCAATCATGTCTAGTATCATGTTTCTGTTATAAGAAAAGAGTAAATTCTATATCACGTTGAACTCCACTTGACAACCAAACAAAATCATCCACTGATTATTGTCTCTGTTATAATCATAACTTTTTAGACTTTCCCTTCTATATATCCCTTTAAAATTAAATGTTAATTGCTAATTCAGACTTAATACCTGGTTTTGGACTCAGAGGTCCATGATGGCATCTGATCATTAGAATGCTGAAATAAACTATTTTTCCAAAGATGTACATCTAATATTAGAAAACTAGGTCAGGTTATTGTTAAGTGTTGCATAAGCTATTTGTTTAGAATACTAGTTTTAGAAAAATGAAGGACCACTAGTACTTTATTTTATTTTGTGATAGTTTATTCCTGCAAAAGCAATATTTACCAATGTTTTAGAAAATAAAAGTAATCTTAATGTAGTACTCTCAATATTCTGTCCATTTATATATCACTATATGTATAAATGTTATAGATACTCATAAAATCAATTAAAATTTTATAAAATAAAGAAAACATTACTTTTTATATTTTGAATAAACTCCAACTGCAAACTTTCTAATAGAAAATAAATCATATAACCAAGAAATTTATGTAACTTTGAATTACCATTTTGAGAATTGCTGATTCTCAGTTACTAATATCAGATATGATAAAGTACTAACAATGTTGACTCATAGTAGCTTTTATTTTTTTTCAAAAATTCATACTTGATCTCACTTGCAGAAAATAAATTAGAATGTCTTTAAATATTTTTAGTGCCTTTTGTATACCAGTTGACGCTTGTAATAATACATTTTGACTAAGCGATGTTAAAATTTCATGACTTTCTTGGTAATTTCTATGAATTATAGTTAAATAATCATTAGCACATGAGGCCAGTAAATTTGTGCCAAGGATACACTTCTATAATTGTCTATCAGTTGCCTGATACTCATGGAGACTCCACCTCAATCTGGGAGAAAGTGAGAGTCAGACAGAGAGAGTGAAACAGCTAGAAATTAAAAATAGAGAGAAAAGAGTGGACCTATAATATAAGGAGCCTGGGTTAAATTCAATCCGCAAAGAAATCCACCTGTCAGGCCCTGAGCAGTCTATTTTTGACACATGAGAGTCACTCATAGGCAAGGCTTTGTTCTCTACTAGATGGCTGCTTTTTGTGTGTTAAGCTTTTTATTTTATATTTGTGTGTCACAAGTACATTTGAAATGAGAGTACTAATTAAGAATGTTTACACTTCAAGTTAAACATTTGCTCTCTAGTAAAGATTTTAGTAGATAAATAAATTGCATGTGTTAAAAATATCTATTATTTATTGGAAAATACAATTTCTACATATCTATTTCATCAGAGAATTTTAGTCTTTTGTTTTCTCAGTGTCCACCACTCATCATTGAATGTCATTAAATGTGTTTTTCAAATCCTCTTCTATTGTTCGACTCTTCTCTGTGTCAGCCTCTTGTTGGCAAAGGTCATTTACTATCAAGTTTACTATATCTGCCTAATTTTATATTGTGCAATAAATCTTCTGCAGCCCTTACATGTGACAAGTCTGGAGGTTCAATCAGAGGTTGGAGGTATCAATGTTTAATGCATTTCTCAATAAAAAATTAGCACATGTCTTCAACTAAAATAAATGTTCATGTTTTATGTGCTGTGTTTTACAAGACTATTAAGGTAGTTTTTTATTATGGTTTTAGTATTCAGATAGGGATAGTATCAAATTGAACTATTAGGTTAACAAAATAAACAAACTGCAAAACATGACATTAAATATATTTTTAAAAATCTAGAAAATCCAGGTTTAGGACTAAGGTAAACAATAGAAAATAAAAATACTATAACTATATAACACAATAAAATGATATATCAGCAATAACTTTAATAAAATATATGCATCATTGACAAAATATTTGCCATGTGCTACAAAATGAAAAGTTAAATTCATTTTTTTCCATAGTGGTTAAAGTGATTCAAAATATTTTATTTGGAATAACAAGAATTCTGTGAACAAAGACAACATTCAAATAATTTTATTCTTTTCTATGTTATCAAAACCAGAATGTTGACTTAAAGATGTAGGTGCAGTATGCTTACTAAGCTAGTAATTTTCTTTCACTTTAGATGTGGGTTAGTCTAAAAGCTAATGCAAATGATTTTAAGAATTCTAATAAGTACATTATAAAGTACTTTATACTAATGTATACACATATCACAATTAAAGTTAAAAGGAAATATTTAAAGTTTACTTATGCTTCTCAAAGCAAAACATTTTACAGTATAAAATCTCATTAATTCTTCCCATAAATTATTTCAATGTGGAGATTTTTTTAGAGGACAAATCATGTTGCAGATCTGAAAAACAAATCAACACAGTAACATGTGCACATTAAAATTGATGTAATTTTAAGATTCTCCATGGTTATTTAGAGAGAAAATATAAACCAGCCTTCTGATAAAATCAGTGATTCTTCTATTCAGTCATTTAAACCAATGCAATTTCTAATGGTTTTACTTTTGCTGGGGTGAATTTACTATAAATCCCACCAGTGTGACAGATTCAATCAGTCCATTTGTTGGAATGACAGGTCATATTTGCAGCAGA
The DNA here is from genome assembly GCF_004664715.2 of Peromyscus leucopus. Taxonomy (NCBI): domain Eukaryota; kingdom Metazoa; phylum Chordata; class Mammalia; order Rodentia; family Cricetidae; genus Peromyscus; species Peromyscus leucopus. The sequence goes on along the minus strand of NC_051064.1, from coordinate 2,781,486 downwards.
ATGATCCAGCGCCAAATATTTCAAAATCACTAAAGATATTAAAAATGACAAAGAATGCAAAGAGCAAGAAAATAGCCATTGCACAACACAATTTCAGAAATAAAAGCCACTTACGAGACTGCACAATTACCTGCAGCTCGCTGCTAAAACAAATTGCTATCAAATTTTACATTAAGAATATTTTGCACTCTAATTAGCTTTTCCCGAGTTTGGCGACACTCCCTTTGGCATGGCTCTCCTGCACATCCTTCCCACCGAGAAGCAGTGAAGTGAGCTGTGGGACCTGAAAATGACAGTCACTCTGGTCCCAAGACCAGCTCTCTGACCCTGAGCAATCCCTCAACTCAAGGTGTTGCTGGCCAGATCCAAGTCTCCTCATTTGGAGCATGGGAAGCAGTTTGTCATGTGATAAATATACAAAAGCAGACTCGGGCAACAACAGACCTTGTAGGATGCATTATTTCCATAATGTCAGTGATAAGAAGTATATTTAACTCAAAATTTCCAGGACTTGATTTAAAATTACCTGTTCATATTATCATTTTGCAAATTGTATCTTCCTTTTTCTCCAGAGAAACTGGCATCCTTTCATCACTGATTATTTGCTTAAATATCTGTTAATTTTCTCACTTCTGTTTTAATATGCTAAATAAAATTAGAGAAAAGATAGGGGGAAATGCATTATAAGCTAATTTATTGGTTGATTTCTAAACTTATTTTTTAAAGTGAAGTTAGGAGCTGGGCATAGTGGCTCAGGGTTTTAATCCCAGCACTTGGGATGCAGAAGCAGGCAGATCTCTGAGTTCAAGGCTAGCCTGGTCATCAAAGTGAGTTACAGGACAGTCAAGGCTACAAAGAGAAACCCTATCTTGAAAAACAAACAACAAACAAATGAACAAAATGTAAAGCTAGGACAAATGGTCCCATATTGAGGTCATAAAATGAAATATAGTTTTAGCTGAAATGCAATGAATTATAATTAAGCTCATTCTGAAGACTGACATACCCTTTCTAAAGTATCTGGAAATCTCATGAAGTTACTATGTAAAACAGAGAACTTTTTTCTTGATGGAATTCAATAATCTTACTCATCCAAACATTTATCAAGGAAATTTAATGTAAACTTCTTTTAGAGGCCTAATTTTTAACACCCGAAATATGTGTGTGACAGTATATAGATAGATACATACCTGTGTTATGTTTATACAATTATTTACATATGTTTATTTAAATGGGTATATGATTTATTCTCATGCTGAAGTGTCTCTACTTTTTCCATATGAAATTCATACTCTAGTGGTATCCTTACAGTTAGAGTATAAGACAAAACAGCGAATAGACAGAAACACAGACAGAGAAGTCAGAACACTACCATTTAATACTTATGCATTTTGACAGATTTTTACTTGAAGTTTTTATATAATTAACAAAATTGTGAATAGTACATAAAGCCATGTCCACAAAGTAACTGCAAAACTGACCTCTCTCATAGTAAGCATTTTCTCTCTGTTTTGCAACTCCAATTATTATTATTATTATTTTTTGCTATTTGAATCCTAATTTCCTTACTTAACTACATATGGTAGGTCTTCCCATGTCAAGATTGACAGGTCTCCACATTGTTAAGTGGTTGTGTGTGGCGACAGACTGAACACGCACTCAATGTTTAACCCTATCACTCTATTTTGGGACAGGAATTTATTTCTAAGCTTTGTTATTCTAACAAAGTTACTATAATGGACATTCTTTAATGTAAGTTTTTAACATACTTGTAGAATTGGGAAATACTGTGAGAAATTTCTTTCAAAAATGGCCTGTCCTTAATTTAGACATACAATTATATTGCCATTTTAAAATCTGCCCACAAATAATGAATACATGCCCTACTGATACAATCTCATTCCTAATTACTTCCTAATTAAAAAGTATAGTAAGATATCTAATCACTATCTAAATTGATAATTTTAGGGTCTATTGCCTCTTACATATCTTCACTCTTTAACAATGTATTATGGAAGTCAGTAATATAAGCAATTTATATTAGTAGAAAGTATTAAAATGTATACCCTAAATATTTTAACTTACAGATTTTACAATATTGCCTTCAATTCAAATAACCAATTATATTTTGAAAAATAAAATAAAATAAAAACCTAATCTTGCCTCTTCTTTTCTTTTGCTTTCCTTAACAATAAAAATAATCTTTTAATAAAATGGGAAAATTCTATATTTAGAAATTATACAGAATAACAATTTTTCTTTTATTATTATTATTATTATTATTTATTTTACAATACCATTCAGTTCTACATAACAGCCACAGATTCCCTTATTCTCTCCCCTCCAGCCCCCCTCCCCTTCCCCCAAGCCCACCTCCCATTCCCACCTCCTCCAGACCAAGGTCTCCCCCGAGGACTGGGATGGACCTGATAGACTCAGTCCATGTAGGTCCAGTCCCCTCCTCCCAGACTGAGCCAAGCGTCCCTGCACAAGTCCCAGGCTTCAAACAGCCAACTCATGCAACGAGCCCAGGACCAGGCACCACCTCCCAGATGCCTCTCAAACAGATCAAGCCAATCAACTGTCTCACCCATTCAGAGGGCCCGATCCAGCCGGGGGCCCCCCAGCCCTTAGTTCATAGTTCATGTGTTTCCATTCATTTGGCTATCTGTCCCCGTGCTTTATCCAACCCTGGTTTCAACAATTCTCGCTCATATAAACCCTCCTCCTTCTCACTAATTAGACTCCCCGCACTCCACCTGGGGCCCAGCCGTGGATGTCCACATCCAGATTCCTCAGTCCTTGGATGGGGTTTATGGCACGGCACAACTTCATATGGAAAAAAAAAAAAAAAAAAAAAAAAAAAAAAAAAAAAAAAAAACACGATAGCCAAAAGAATCCTGTACAATAAAACAACCTCTGGAGGCATAACAATCCCTGACTTCAAGCTCTACTATAGAGCTACAGTAATAAAAACAGCTTGATATTGGCATAAAAACCGACATGTGGACCAATGGAATCCAATTGAAGACCCTGACAGTAACCCACACACCTATGGACATATAATTTTTGACAAAGAAGCCAAAAGTGTACAATGGAAAAAAGAAAGCATCTTCAACAAATGGTGCTGGCATAACTGGATATCAATGTGTAGAAGGCTGCAAATAGACCCATATCTGTCACCGTGCACAAAACTTAAGTCCAAGTGGATCAAAGACCTCAACATAAATCCAGCTACTCTGAACCTGCTAGAAGAGAAAGTAGGAAGTAGTCTTGAACGCATTGGCATAGGAGATCACTTCCTAAATATAACACCAGTAGTACAGACACTGAGACAAACAATCAATCAATGGGACCTTTTGAAACTGAGAAGCTTTTGTAGAGCAAAAGATACGGTCAACAAGGCAAAGCGACAGCCTACAGAATGGGAAAATATCTTCACCAACCCCACATGTGACAGAGGACTGATATCCAGAATATATAAGGAACTCAAGAAATTAGACATCAAAACGACCAACAGTCCAATTAAGAAATGGGCTATAGAACTAAACAGAGACTTCTCAACAGAGGAACCTCAAATGGCTGAAAGACATTTAAGGAATTGCTCAACATCCCTAATCATCAGGGAAATGCAAATCAAAACAACTCTGAGATACCACCAGAATAACAATTTTAAATGCACATTTATTAAAGAGTTTTCTTCTCTAAAAAGTTTTGACAAGATGTTGAACAGACAATCTGAGCCATTAAAGACAATCATATGTGTCTTTGAGAGCCATTGGAGATACAATCATAAACACAGGTTAAAAAAAACGGAATGATAACAAAGGATGAATTTTGAGATGTGGGCCAGAGTTTACACATGAAATAGGCTGTGGTCATATTCTATGAAGGCAAAGAAAAATTTGAATCCAATGAAGACTTTAGATTGTGAATTGTCTAAATTTGGAAAATAAACTATGAATCAATCAAGTCCACTCAGTACCAGTTAAGAAATCACATCAGTTGGACAGAGTAGAGAGTTCAGCTGGCAAAGTGTTTACCTTTTAAGCTTAAGAATCTGAGTTCAGTTGCATGTTGGTTATCTCATTGCTGGGAAGATGGACATTAGCCATCATATCACACATGTCAAGTTCCTGCTCAATAAAAGACCATGTCTCAAGAAAATCAAGGTGGGCATATGTACTGTCTCACTCTATATCAACTTAATAAAAGCCAGAGTCAGAGAAAAAGAGTGAGCCTCAATTGAGAAAATACCTCCATAACATCAGGACCTGGGAAAGAGACCAGCATCATTGAAACCTTTGCTTTGTTAGGACAATGTATGCTGGTCAGCTGAGGCTGTAGAATCAACTTTTATTAAGAGAAGACCTGGTACATTCAGTAGATGCAGGTCCAAGCCTCTCCCCTTGCATCAAGGCTGTGTAAGGTGTCCCACCATAAGCAGTGGGCTCCAAAAAGCCAGCTCCTGCACCAGGGATGCATTCTGATCTTACTTCCAGGGGGCCTCTTAAGCAGATCAAGCTACACAACTGTCTTGCTTATGCAGAGGGCCTAGTCCAGGCCCATGGAGACTCCACAGGTGTTGACCTGCCTCTCCTGAATGTACCAGGCTCTGCTGACTCCCTATGGGAGGCCTTCTTGTAGGAGGGAATGGGGGATGGGTGTAGGGGGGGAGGCTGGAGGGGTGAGATGAGGGAAGAGGGAGATCTGCGATTGGTATATAAAATGAATAAAAATTTCTTAATTAAAAAAAAAGAGTAGACCAACTGAGTGAGTTCTATTTCATAATGATGAGAAGAGCTGACATTGAAAGATCAAAAAGTGTGTCCTCTATGAAGGCTTGACCACCATTTTTTCTCTATGGGAACTTTTCTGACACCTACTGATTACACCTCTAAAGGTCAAAAGGATCATGGTCTGCCCAAAATTTATAAAGAAAATCATAATCAAGTGAACTTCTGCTCTTCTCCTCAGGAGGTTTCTCTCATCCCTGAGTTCCTGTTAGGATATGTATATCTCTGCAGCTATATGTGATTCTTATGCTTTTTCTTTGGCTCTTTTTTCTTATATGGTTGTCTTGTCACAATATAATTTGTTTTTTATTTATTTTATTTTATGTCATTATTATTACTTAAATGCCTGCTTAGTGTCTAATGAGTGACAGAAAGAGTATGGATCTTGGTAAGAGTGAGGAGAAATTAGAAGTAGAAGGGGAACTGTAATCACAATGTATTTTATGAAAACATATTATCAATAAAAGAAAAAGATGAAGAGGAAGAAGAGATCAACATCCTTGAAGTGATGTCTTCTATGAAGCGATTCATGAGAGTTAGCACACAGAAGATGTCTTCTAAAGGTGGCAGAGGTTGTATCTTGAACTGGCAGCCAAACTTGGTTGTGTGTAAGAGTTGCCCAAGTAGTCCTGGGTTTGAAGGCATGAAGTGGTCATGGAGAACAGCTGAGGCTTGGCACTGTGAGAAACCAGAATAGACCATTGGTGAAGGTGTAATCATGGAGAGAGGTTGAGGCTTAGCTCAACGTATGGAGGTTTCTCATGAAGAAAGCCCAGGAAAGGCTATTGGTGAAAGTACCGTCCAGTTGCAAGAGAGACCCCAGAATTTTGTAGATACCAGTACCATGGGGTGACCACTAAGAATAGCATCAACTGTGGCGTAGAGCCACCTGGAGCCCAGAAGACCTTAAGTGAATCACAGATATTGGACAGTGAGTTATTTACACTGTTAGAGTTTGGTTTTGCTTTGTTCTTATTGTTACTATGGTCTTATTCTTCACTCTTGCAGTAAGAAAGTAGTTAATTTTTTTTATTTTACATAAGTCCACAGTTGAGAGACTTTGAACTTCTAAAAGAGATTTTAAATTTTAAAACAGACTTTGAATTTTTAAAGAGACTGAACTTTTTAAATTGTTTGACTTTCTAAGGATTGTGGGACATTTTAAGTTTGTAAATGTTTTATATTGTGATGTCTTTATTAATGTGTGATCTTGTGGATAAACAAGAAAGTCAGTAATGTAACTTAACAGTAATATACTTTTGTGTCAAATTGGAAAAAGGTCAATTATGCTGGCTAGTTTTATGCCAATTGATTCAAGCTAGAATCACTGGAGTTAAACGAACCACACTTGAGAAAATAGTTCCATAAGATCAGGCTATAGGACATCTTTTTAATTAGCTATTGGCATGGGAGGGCACAGCCCATTCTGGGTGTGGTCATCCTGTGCTGGTGGTCCTGGGTTCTATAAGAAAGCAGGCTAAATAAGCCTGCAAGCAGCATCCCATCATAGCCTTTGCATCTGCTTTTACCTCAAGATTCTTACCCTGTTTGAATTTCTGTCTTAAAGACTTTCAATTATGGACTATAATGTAGAAGTGTACGCCAAATAAAGCCTTTCCTCATGAACTTGCTTTGGTTCTGATGTATCCTTACAGGTTTGATAATCCTAAATTAAATAGCATAGGAATGACACTTGATGTCCTCTTGCCTCTATTCACACACACAAACATGTAAACATTAAACATGCACTTGAGCACAGACACACACACACACACACACACACACACACACACACACACACAGGAAGAGAGAGAGGAAAGAAGGGAGGGAGGGAGGGAGAGAGGAAGAGAGAGAGAGAGAGAGAGAGAGAGAGAGAGAGAGAGAGAGAGAGAGAGAGAGAGAGAGAAATACTAGTGCTAACATGCCATTTAACCTTGTCTAGAATAGCTTGGCAGACTTACTCGCTTAGAAAGCAAGAGGGGCCCCCAACTGGATCAGGCCCTCTGAATAGGTGAGACAGTCGATTGGCTTGATCTGTTTGGGAGGCATCTAGGCAGTGGTACCAGGTCCTGGGCTCGTTGCATGAGTTAGCTGTTTGAAACCTGGGATTTATGCAGGGACACTTTGCTCAATCTGGGAGGAGGGGACTGGACCTGCCTGGACTGAGTCTATCAGGTCGATCCCAGTCCTCGGGAGAGACCTTGATCTGGAGGAGATGGGAATGGAGGGTGGGCTGGGGGGAAGGGGAGGGGAGCAGGAAGGGAGAGAACAAGGGAATCTGTGGCTATTATGTAGAACTGAATAGTATTGTAAAATAAAAAAAAAATATATGAAAAAAAAAAAGAAAGCAAGTTACATAATGAGGAGTCCTAGTCAGCAGCTGCTGCACACAGTTGGTTGGATGATTTGGGTGACGACAAGTACATGTCAGTCCATATTATCTAGGTATCAATAGCAACGGCTTTTAAAATAGGACTTTATCATTCAATGAAACTGCATATTACATTTTAGAATGGTTAATATAATTATCTAAATATAATTGTATCCACCTCAACTAAAGCTTAAAAAGAAATGTATAAACAAATACATCAATTCAGCCACTTAACTGCCCTCTGAAGAACAGTATTAGAGCATAGGATTACAATTTTATGCTACAAATTTTGAGCTACAGTAGATACTTTTTCTTATTTTATTTAATTGTGATACCTACTTACATTTCAGCTAATGTTTTTTTTAATATTTCAATACAGGAATCTACAGCAATTGAAACATTATGGGACACGAAATATTGACATATAAGCCTATTGGAAATTATAGATTTATCCTGCTTCATATTAAGTGGAACAAGTGCTGTTAATCTGACTGAGGGTACAATGTTATGGTTAGGATTTAATAATACCAAGCACATCACTTATGAACACTAAATATTTGTGTTATATACTATATGAATTTCATTTGAAACTTAGAAAATGGAGCTTTTCTATAAAAACAAACTAGACGAATAAACACAGAAATATGTAAAATCAATAAAAATGTTTACCATAATTTTATTATAAAAGATCTGTTGCTTAATATTTAAAAAGAATTGGAATAGCACTTATATCATGTGCTGTGCCCTGGATGTCTGCTTTGAAATCATAAGACACAACTCCATCTTATCGTTTCATTTAAAATGCCCACCGATGCATATTTTTTCCATTTTTTTCTAGAATGAAAGTGTGAAAGGGAGTACTCAAGCACCCTGAAAAATAATTATTCATCAACTCAAAAAGTATTTATACTTTTTATGTCAGGTCTTTTTTAACTCAAATATTCAATTACAAAACAACTTTGAAAAATATTTAATTTCTGACTTATGTAGCTACAAAGCAAACCCTTAGAAATATACTAACAATGGCTTACACCCATTCCTTAAATGTGAGTTTCCCAGCATCAGATCTCATCTGGTAGCTCAAAATCACCTGTAACACAGGTTACACCCACATTGGCCGTTGTGGCTACCACATAAAACAAATCTTTATTAACTGACTGCTTGATTGAAAAGAGATTATCTCACATAATACACCTGATCTCAGTTTCCCCATCTTTCTTTTTAAGTGCATAATATGTTAGGTTTTCAACTTGTCTTTTACTTGTTATTCCTTTTTCAGCTCCAGGCTAGGTTACAAACCACAAAGAAAATCCCTGTCTTGCCAGTCACCGATGGGGAAGATTGGAGCTCGCAGTTACATAAAGTTCCCGCTTACATAAAACTTGATTCTTTGAAAATTATCAAAGTTAAATGTGTCAGTTTGTTGCAGAAGAAGCCACTTCCATGACATTCATTATCTAATGTGACCTAAAGCTCATATCACTTCACATAAATATGTTTTCACTGAAGAAATGTACACAAATCCATTATATAATTGTTTACAGCTGATGCAAGTTATGGGCAATGATGAGGATAAGAAGTAGTATTTTTAAATTTTTTCTGTTTTATATACTCTTTTATAAAATAGTGAAAAGTCAGTCATGCCATGATACTCACGTTTAAATCATAGAACCCCTTGCAGGGGACTGATCTCTCCCTCCACCATGTGGGTTATGAAGATTGCAGTGAGGTCTACTGACTTGGCAGCAGCCGCCTTTGTCCTGCTCCATCTCTTAGCCATATTCTGGTCACTTTAGTGTCCACAGTAACTTAGTGATTCCTACCCTCACCACATTTTCTAGGTATATACCTTCTGTTTATTTATTATTTACTTTAAATATTTTGCTTTTAATTTTGTGTGATAGAGAGGGGGGAGGGGTGGAGGGTATCTGCAGAGGCCAGAGGCATTGATTAACTCCAAACAGGAGTTACAGGTGGTTATGAGTCATGCGGCATTGGAGCTGGGAACTGATAGATGTGTAAGGACAAACAAATGTATCTGTTACTATAACTGGAGAATTTAACATTCCTCTATCAAAAATGGGCAGATCCAGCAGGCAGAAAATCAGTAAGAACATAGTTGAACTGAACAATGTAATCAATCAACTAGATATAATTGACATCTACACATTAATTCATCCAAAGAAGAATAAAAATTTCTCTCAAGCTATCATGGAACATTCACCAAGATATGCCTGATCTAAGGCCATAAATCAGACGCTAATTAATGTAAAAGCATAGAATCATAAAGTGTCTGTTCTCAGATAATCATGGAATTTTATTAGAAAGCAATAGTATAACAATGAATAGAAAGTCTGAAAATGTGTAGCAAGAAATAAAACATTAAAATAATACATAAATAAAAGCATATATCTCATGGCAAACTTTAATCATACGTCAAACAGTAAAATGGAAAGAAAACCATTCAAAATATTAACATGCAAAGACATCAGTGCTGAGGGGTGCATTATACCTTCAATGTATGTATCAGGAAAGGAAATAACAGATAAATGACTTAAGCTTTAATTCTAGAAAAATAGAAAGAAAAAAATTAAATTATATCCAAAGCAAGTTAAAAATAGAAGAAAAATTTAGGGTAGAGATTATGAAATTGGAAGCAGGAAATCTATAAAGAAACCAGAAGCTGATTTTTTTGTAAAAACTTAATGAAATAATCTATCAAGGAGGAATAAATAAAAATAAAATGGACATGATTTTTTAATATTACAAATGAAAGCTAAGATGTATATTTAAAAGATAGTGTATCAGTGCTATCAACTTCTGTGTAGACAACCTTGATAACTTAGAAGACATGGGCCAAAGTCTTCATAGACCTAATCAGCTGAATCCACAATGATAGACATATATACTCATGAGTGATATGTAAACTAATTAAAAAACTAATAGAACTCCAAAATGAAAATACTCACACTAGATGCATTAACTAATTATTTAAAGAAGATATTTTTCTAATTCTCTATAATTTCTTGCAAAAAAAATTATGTATAATCTCTAATCCCTGCAAGTAAATAAATATTATTCTAATCTCAAAACAGGTAAAGGTGATATAAAAAAAGAAAAATGATAGTACAGATCAATATCTCTCATGAACCTAAAGTCAAAAGTGCTTGACAATATATTTAAGAGTAAAATCCTTTGATATATGAAGAGTGTTTTAAAAAATTACACTGTAGTATTTATTCAAGTTAAAAACAACCAACTCAATATTACAATACTATCTATTGAAGACTGTAATGTAATTGCTCCTCTTAATAATCCTTCTTAATATCTTACTAGAAGTCCCAGATAATGAATTAAGAAAATATAATAAATGGTATATAATGTATGTATATATGTATGTACATATATAGTGAAAAAGAAGGAACTCTGATGGTAGGTAATATGACTACACAGAAAATCAGAAAAATAGACAAATAATCTGAAATTAATATGTAATCATATCAATATTTCACAAAACAAGATTATAAATATGTCAATTATTTTTCTATTTCCAAGAATTATCAGAAAAACCTAAAGTAAAATGTAATTTAAATTTACACACCCAAAAACAAAGTATATATAGACACAAAGTAAAAAAAAAATCTATATGAGTGTTGTATAATATTTTGTTTGTGTTCTGATAAATAAAGCTTGCCTGGAGATCAGAGAAGTAGAGCAGCCAGCCACTAGAGATTTCTTACTTCTAGGAAATCTCAGACCAAATAGGGCTGAGATCCTGTCTCTATGAATCCTCAAACTGAATGGTGGTCTAGATCCTGTCTCCATCAGCCTTACATTCCTGTCTCTACCTTCCAATTGTGCTGGAATTAAAAGCATGAGATCCCAAGTGCTGGGATCAAAGATGTGAGCCATCACTGCCTGGCTCTGTTTCTCTTTTAGACTGTTTCAATCTCCTGCAACCTAGGGTGGCCTCGAATTCCTGATCTTCCTGCTTCCTCCTCCCAGGTGCTAGGATTAAAGGTGTGTGCCATCACTGCCTAGCCTCTATAGTTAACTAGTGGCCTGCTCTGCCCTCTGATCTCTAGGCAAGTTTTATTTGTCAGAACACAAACAAAATATCATACAAAATTAGAGTAATAAAAAAAATGTAAGTGGATGGAAGAAATGATAGAGATAAGTAAAATGAACAGACATGCTTCACATACTATGGAGGCAACATTCATAGTTAAATTGTAAGTTTTCTTAGTTTTAGCTATAGATTCATTACACTCCTAACCCTAGCCAGTTATTATGCAAATATCAAGCAGAGCACAAAGTTAACATAGAACAGTTGAAACTCAGATAACCAGTACAGTGTTGATAGAACCAAAGCTGGAGCTCCAATGCCATCATCAGCAGGATCTTCTGTAAATAATAATGTATGTGAAAGCTCTAACAGAGAAAACAGATGAAAACTGAAAACAATAAGCACAACAGATTCCAGACACTGAAATGCAAAAATGGAGCCAACTGCTCTTCAACAACATTGCAATAGAAAAATGATGGTCCTTCTGTTAATTATTCTAGAACTTCTTGACATCCTAATACATAGAAAAAAATAGAATCTTTATCAAAATCTAAAGTAGACTTTATATTCATGTCAGTTAACTTACAAAGGATATAGAGTTAATTATGCGGATGTTGGAGGGATAAAAGTGAAGGGGGAAATGATGTACATGCATTATTATTTCAAAAATAAACATATAAAATATTTTAAAAGTGAATTTTAAAAGAAAAACTGAGTACATAATATAAGGGGATATGTAAATTATGATGTTTATTGATAACTTAAATACTGTTAATGTTTAAGTTTTATTAAAATAATGATTCGATTTCTTTTAGATGTAAATGTACTAGAGAAATTACTGGCTTCTTTGGTAGTTCCATTTTCAATTATTTAAGAAGCATATAAATGGCTTTTCATATAATCTGTACAAATTCATATTCCTATCCTCAGAGCACGAGAGTTTCTTTGCCTCTGCCTCTCCAGCACCTATTACTTCTTATTGTGGTTGCAATAGGCCCTACAGCAGCTGTGAGAAGACAAAGGTTTTCACGTTTGGGTGGTATCTTCCTGTTTATTAATAATTCCAAGCACCATTTCATATACAGATTCACCACTTTTATTTCTTCATTGAGAAAAAAAAAAATTTCTATTCAAATCCTTTACCCAATTTCGATTTAAATCCTATGTATTTCATGTGCTTGAGTTGTGTAAGTTGGGCAGGTTTTTTAAATTATTGTTCATTTTGTGAACTAACCACTTATTAGGAATGGCTTGAGACTATCATGGTGTTTCTAGTAGACCTCTGTTTTTCTTTCTTTGTTTGTTTTTTGTTTCCTTGTTTTGTTTTCTTTCACTGGGCACACAGAAGCTTTCGTTAATATGATTTCATTTTTTTAAAAATTTTGCTTGTATTGCCTCTGCATTTGATCTCAATTCTTTTTAATGATGGCCAATTACAATTTCAAGGAGTAAGCCCCTGTGTTTTTACTGACAATATTATAGTTTAAGTTTTTAGTTTTTGATTTTTTTTTTTTTTTTTTTTGAGACAGGGCTTCTTGGTGTAGGTTTGGTGCCTTGGATGTTAAAGGCTAGGCTCACAACCAAAAATATAGTTCAAGTTCTAATAAAATCTTTAATTTTGCTTTGAAAATTTTTGTATGATGTACAATAGGGGTCGGATACTACTCTTATTCACATAGACAACTAACTTCTTGGGTTCAATAATCCTTATTGGAGAATATTCTCAGAATCCCTGCCAAAATGTAATTAGCTGAAAAGATATGGACTTTATTTCAGATTGTATCTTAATTTGATTTGAGTATCTTTTTATGCCAGTATCATACGGTTTTTCATTATGTTAAAATCGAAAAATAATATGCCTTCAACTTTGACCTGAATTTTCGTGATATTTGAAGATTCTGTGTTCTCATAAAAATCTTACTATTTATGTGGAAAGAGGGTACCAAAGAAATTTACCTGTTCAGATTGTGTTGGGGGGGGGCACTCACCATTATAATCCTACTACTCAGGGAACAAAAGATGTCCTCCCATTGTTTAGTTGTTTATATCTTATTCCTTCAGCTTTTTTTAAAATCTACATTTTATAGTTCTCATTGTATGCTGTTTTACTTCCTTAGACATATTTATTCATATTTCATTTTAATGTAATTGCATATGGTATTGTTTCATTATTTATCTAGATACTTTATTGTTGTTGTGAAGAAACATCATAAATTTGTATGTGTTTTATGACATGTAAATTTGTAGAATTTATTAGTTATAAAAGTACTTTAAATTTTTCTTTCTTTATTCAAAAATTACTTGAAACAAATCACAGGATTCTACTGTTTGATTTTAGTAGGTACAGTAGATACACAGGTGAATGTTTTATTTGATGCATTTTAAGGCTCTTGCTTAAAATTAAAAACATGCTACCCAACATAAAAGAATTCATGTTATAAAAAATAAAGAAAAACAAATTCTTTCAACCACTCAACACAGGAAGAATAAATATTGAATATTCTTGGTACTAAGTAGGTCGACAATGCTCACATTTATTTTCAAAGGTGTCAAAAGTTATTTTCTTTTAAAAAGAGAAAGTCTATTACTTAAAAATGCAAATCTACTGCGGAGATGGGTGAAGGATTGTAGGAGCCAGGGGTGTCAGGGACATCAGAGGAAGAAAACTCACAGAAATGGCTAGCATGTCTCATGAAAACTCAAAGTGCCTGAACCAATAACCAGGAAGCCTGAATGGATCGACCTAGGCCCTCTGCATTTATGGGACAGTTGTGCTAGGTCTAATTGTGGGCTTCTTGATCCTTTGGCTGGCTCTTGGGAACCTATTTCTCATACTGGATTGCTTGACCAGCCTGAGTACAAGGAGAGGGAGTATGCTTCGTTTTATAGCAGCTCGATGTGCCATACTTTGCTAATGTCCCATTCTAAGTGGATACAGAGGAGGAGTATATTGTGTGTGTGGGGGGGGTGGAGGATGGGAGGAGGCAGTGGGAGGAGAGGAGGGAGGAAAGGCTATGGTCAAGATGTAAAATAAATAATAAATAAATAAATTATTTAAAAAGAATAAAAAATAAATATACAAGTAAGAAAAAGATGTAAATCTAAAAAGTTTAAAGATTTAATCCTAACTCATTCTAGAATTTTGCTAAATGCTGTCCCCTTGATTGGTTTACCCCTGATCCAAGTTGTATTTTTTTTTTTTACAAATTCTTTGAGTATTTCATATAAAATATGTTGCCCGTATTCACTGCCTTCCCTCAACTCATCCCTGATCAACCACCTATCCCCGTTTCTACCAACCAAATTTCTTGTTCTCTTTTCTTTTTAAATCCATGGAGTCTAGCGTGTGCTACCCACATGTTGTATGTTGTGTAGACATCTACTCCTAAAGAAAATTGACTGTCCCTCTCCAACCGCTACCAGTTATCAGTAGTACCTCAGCAAGGGGTGAGACTGCTTTCTCCCTTCTTCACTCTTGAGTGGAGCTTCAGCTTGTCTGGCTTGACCTTAAGCAGGTTTTCCTCATGCGATCACAACTGTCCTGTTGTGTCTAGAAAACATTGTTTCCTTTTAGTCATTTGTCACTTTTTTTAAAAAAATAAAATGACAGAAAGGCAGCCTTCAAGAGTTGGGGCCAAGGAGCCCTAGAAAGCCAGGCCACAGGACAGAAGTCACTTGGATAATTTATTGGGGGAGCAGGGTAAGAGTGCAGACTGTGCCTCTGGAGATAAGGGCTGAGGAGATGAGGCATAAAAGAGGAAAAGAAAAGTCGCCGGGTGGTCGTGGTACATGCCTTTAATCCCAGCACTCGGGAGGCAGAGCCAGGTGGATCTCTGTGAGTTCGAGGCCAGCCTGGGCTACCAAGTGAGTTCCAGGAAAGGTGCAAAGCTACACACAGAAACCCTGTCTCGAAAAACCAAAAAAAAAAAAAAAAAAAAAGAGAAAGAGAAGAAGATATGGGAGATAGGCGAGAGAGGAAGAGAGAGCAGGCAGAGGGATTTGCCTTTAATAAGGGGATTTAGCGCATGCATGCGGAGACTACACATCCACGCACCGCATGTGCAGACTATGGCCATGGGACCCAGGCTATCTAGGTATTTGCCTGAATGTTAGCAAATGCATCCTGTCAGGTCCCCAAGGAGTTGGCCCAGTAAGTCTGAATGCTAACAACCTTAGCTCTTATAATCTTTCTGCCTCATTTCCACAGTGATCTCCAGGCTGTGGGAAAAAAGGGTGTGATGTAAATGTTCTATTTAGTACTGAATAGTTATAGTCTCTCGTTTTCTGCACCTTGACATGTTGTGAGTCACTCTAGTTATTGCCATTTACTGCAAAAGGAAGCTGCTTTTTTAAGGGTTGAGGGATATACTGATCTATCGGCATAGAAATAAGTCATTAGAAGTTGGTTTGGTACTATGTGCATTTAACAGAAGAATAGTAATATGGTAAGTAAATTTGAAGATTACTCTCTTCTTGTAGCATGGCGAGCAACTTTCAGCACTATAGAAAGTACCCAGTGGGGATGAATCTTCCAGGTAAGTACCATCTGGCTTTTTCTTGGTTGCATATATATGTTTGTTGTTGTTTTTCAAAAATAGGATCTTACCGTCAAATCATGGAGGGCAACTAATAGCATTAGCAGTAGCCTATAGTTTTGGGAAGGGGATTTCTGTGGGACTTCATTGGGGAGCAGTCCCGGAAGAGTAACCATTATCTGGCACTGAGCTTTTTATATTTTAGTCAGTGAAGGTCTATCTAGTAGAGACATTGTCATTGCATTAGAAGGTAGTGGTGTGATATTGATCTAAGTATATTAATACTTATTTCTTGACCTACTATGTGACCTATCCTGAAGATAATCCAATGTGCATGTCCAAAGGAGGTGTCATGCTTTGTCAGTCAGTGTAAACTTCTGTATATTCCTATTATGTTCATTTGTTCAATGGTATAGTTCAAATTCCCACTGCTTAATTGACTTTCTGCTCAAATCGTCTATAAAGGTAGAATATTGAAGTTTTCTGATATAAATGTATGACTCTCAGTCTCTTCTTTAGGGAAATAATTGTTTTATATACTTAGGTAATCTGAAATTAAATGCATATACTATAATTCTTATCTCATCTGCTTGAATATAGCCCTAAATGTCATTATATGTATATATGTATAATTATATAATGATCTTTAGGTATAGAGACAAGTTTGCTTTGATCTTTTTGTTCCTTATAAAACAGAACCACTCATACTTTCATTTTTTTATTTCTATTTAGACCAAGTATGTTTTCTATCTTTACTTTAAGCCCTTGTGTGTCCTGGAGTCTAAAGTGGGATATTTTGTTTGTATATAGCATAAAGTAGGATTGAGGTTTTTAATTTATTTCATCCACCCTATAACTTTTGATTGAAGAGTTAAGTCTGTTTCCATTAAAGGCAGTTATTAATATGAAAAAAAAACACTGTTACAATTCATAATGCTTTGTCTTAGATTTATTTTGTTCTTTTCTTTTTGCTGTTTCTTTATGGATAATGATGGAGGTGTGGTTTATATTAATAGTCTAAACTGTGTTCTTAAGCTCTATAGTCAGTTCTTTATGGCTACCATGGTGCATACTTAATATATTTATTATATATGGATTTGTAGTCATAAAATTCTTAACTTTATTTGCATAGTAACTGTGTACTTCTCTCCATATCTCTGCCTTCCATTACATGCCATTGATGTGACAAATTACACCTACATATATTATGTTTCTCTTCACACAGCTTAGCCATGGGTATTATAATGTACCTGTCATTGAAACCTTTATACTTTAATTAAAGATGATTTACTTATTATAATATTACAAAACCATAGTAATATAATGTTCTCTTTGTTATTATATTTACCTTTATCAACAGAATTATACTTTCTTACTATCTTGTGTTGCAAGTTTCTCCTTTCACTTCAACTTAATGAGCATTCATCAGCAATTGCTCATAAAGCAAGCCCAGGCTTTAGCTCTTTCCAATTATGTTTGTCTGAGAGAAATCTCTATATCTGACTTGTCTTTATAAATCATTTTTATTGACTGTAACATTTAGACTGGTTGTTTATTCATTAGTATTTTAAATATTACAGCCCACTCCCTCAAAGCTAGCATTAGGTTTGCTCAAAAATCTGCTCATAATCTTCTGGGTGTTCCTCTGCTTTTGACACTTTTCTTTCAGCGGCCTCTAAACTCTTTGTGCATTTAATTTCTGTTGATTGAATTTCACTGTGCCTTGATGTGAGTGTCTTTGGGATAATCTCATCTGCTGTCCTTTGAGCTTTCTTAATCTGAATATGTATTTCTGTTTCTAAACTTACAAGAATTTTTCAGTTATTATCTTGTTAAATAAGTGTCTGTTTCTACTTTTTTTCTCCTAAAAATTCTGTGTCATGCTTTGGTTTTTTTCCAAGGTGTCCCAAAACTCCCTTAAGGTGTCTTTATTTTTTTCATACTTATTTTCTTTGTGTTCCTATAACTAGAGTATTTTAAAGACCTGTCTTCAAATTAACTAGCCTTTCCTCTGCTTAATTTTATCTGTTCTACTCCTTTATTAAATTGTTTAGTCATTATATAAAATATTTTAGCTCTAAAACTCCTGTTTTGCACTTTAAAATACATTTCTGTCTCTTTGTTGAAATTCTCAGTTTTTCATACATCATTCATTTGACCTCATTTGTCAGGTTTATGACCATAATTTTGAAGTCTCTGTCATGTTCATCATATTTCTTTACTTGAATGAAGTCACTGAACCTTTTTATAGCTTTATCTTGCATTGCATTTAGCTCATCTTTCCTATTGTTCCTAATGTTTAGTTTCTTTGCACTAGTTAAACTTACATTTGCTTCTTGACAGACAGGCCTCGCATATTTGCATCAGTGTACCTAAGTTATTAACCTGGAGTCTTTTTAACCAATCCCTGAAATAACTTGTTTAATCAAAGTCTGAATCAGTGAGAGGCTCCTTACTTTATTGCTTTACAACTTTTGATAATGATGGTTAAAGAACTGAAAGTAATGTATTGTAGTTACATAATTTGTTTTCAGATTTTTGACAAACATTTATTTCTTAGGTTGTTTTACTTGTTGAGAAAGAAGTGGTAACATGTCATAAAATAGATGGTATTAGAATTAAATTAGAGAACAGAGCCAGTTGAAAGGAGGCAGAACAGATGATTTAGTCTAGAGTTTTGAATTAATGTAAGTCTAGCTACTGATAGAGCAGTACACTGTTATTTCTGGGTCTTTATTTTTATTTTGTTTTATTTCATTGCTGTTGTCTTTGAAGGCATAGATGAGAGAGACATGAAAAAACAATTAGGAATTCCTGCAAAGTGTTGAGCACTTAAAATTATATATACTTGACATGAGAACCAGTATCGCTCTTCTGTCATTCCAAGCTACCAACCTTTGTACCATTGTTTGTAGAAGAAAATGTCACTCTAGAAAATGAACCAAATTTGCACTTGACTCTGCCCTGACATAGAGCTTCAGTTGGGCTGTAGGTCTGGGGTTGTTTGCTTGTCCCCACAAATAATACAAGTAGATTCATGAAAGATAGGCATGAGCTACAACCAGACACTCCACCTTATTCTTCAGTGGATTAAATTGCTACTCTGTGATTTCATTTTTCAAATATGACATCTATTTCTGTTTTGTTTTGTTTTTGTTTTTGTTTTTGTTTTTGTTTTCAAAGGGCAAAATTACACTAAATTTAGTAATGTCATGAATCAGGTCAATTTCAATTCTGCAAAGTACAATATGAGCTCCCACTAAGCAAAGATAGATCAATGGTCTGTAAGGAGAGCAGAAAGAAATGGGACAAAAGACAGAAAATGCTGTTTGATTAAGATTACATTGCTTCAGATTATTTCTGTTTTAAGGATTAGAGCATGGAGCATTTCCTTGTAGAGTCATATGCAATAGAAGCCCCTGTTTAGAGGAAAACTGCTCTGTTTAGTTTTCTATTTGCTTCCTTAAAGTTTCAGTTTGAATATGTGATATTTAACATGAGTGATTTCAGTTTAGTTTGACCTCATCTATTGGAGCCTTATGTGGGGAATCATCTCAAAAATAGTCTCCTATATTAATATATATTAGTTTTTTGGAAAGTTCATGCTAGGTAATTTGTTCATATTTACCTACCCTTTCCAAACTCTTCTCATTTTTCCCATATCCTCCTCTATTCATTTCCCACCCCATCTCTGTTTTGCCATCAAAATCAGTGTGTGCTTGATATTTTTGGACATGAGGCCTTCCACTGGGATGTAGCTGACTTATCAGAGCCTGTAAGTATAAGAGAAAACGGACTCTTCATCCCCTGCTGGTTAGCAATTGTCAATATCTCTTCAGCTTATGGTAGAACTCCATGCCTAATTCCATTCATCGTGCTGCAACTTGGTCTGTCCTGGACTTGCACAGGTCTGGTGCGTGCTGCCACACCTACCGTATATTCATATGGGCAGCTTCCCTGATGAGTCCAAAAGACACTAATTTCTTGTAGGCCTGCACTGACTCTGACTCTCACACTCCTTTTTCCCCCTCTTCCACAATGATCCGTGAACATTGGAGGGGATAGTGAAGTATATATGTTCCATTTAGGGCTGAAAATTCTGTGAATCTCTGTATTGATCTTCATCTACTGCAAACAGAAGCTTCTCGAAGGAGTGTTGAGCTATGCCTTAATCTGTGCTTATAGTGATAAGATAGTAGGAATTGTTTTCATACTGAGTACATTTGGCAGAATGATAGTGTCAAATTCTCTGTTAGGATTTACATTTTGTCTTAGCCACAGATTATTGCCCTAATAATGGTGACATGTACAAGTTTCATCTTGTGGAGCAGGCCTTAAATACAATCAGAAAACAGTTGGTTACCTCATGACATTCACGCCACTATTGCCCTAGTGCACACATCTTGGTCATCAAGTCATTATTCTATCTCACAATGTTTACAGATGGGTATCATTGGTGATTTGAGGAATACTTTTTTCCTCTGGTCATCTGTAGAGCACTGCCCAGCGATATGAAACTGGTAGGGTTGGTGGTGTCTAGGGTGTCTAGGTGCTATGTTCTATAGGATGCTGTTCTGAACGCTGTGAATATGTGTTGCTCTGATTGCTTGATAAATAAAGCTGCATTGGCCTCTGGCAGGGCAGGATGGAGCCAGGCAGGAAAATCCAAGTGAGATAGGAGAGAAGAAAGGAGAGTGAAACAGACTCTGCTGGCTACCACCAGGAGAAGCAAGATATAAAAGTACCGGTAAACCACAAGCCACGTGGCAAAGTATAGATGTATAGAAATGGGTTAATTTAAGATGTCCGAGCTAGCTAGCAAGAAACCTGAGCTACTAGGCCATATAGTTTGAAAATAATGTAAGCCTCTATGTGTTTATTTGGGATCAAGCAGCTGTGGGACACAAGTGGGAGAGATCATCCCTACCACAGGGCCCGGGCAGGACTGGAGAATACTTCTGGTTAAAAATAGCACCCAACGTGTTAACTTGAGTTTCCACCTGAAACTTGAGAGAACTTAAAAAAAATTCTAAAATGGAGCTAAAAACAGCTTCCTAGTGTGTTTCCCAGGGCTGGTTGCAGCCAGTATGGTGGGTTTGCAGCATGTGGGCTTGACCTGCAGCATGATGGATTCCAGCCACCGTATACAGAGGAATATCCAAGCCATGCAGTAGGCTGCATAGTGGATTTAGCTTATGTTAGCACAAACCAAAAAAAAAAAAATAGGTTTCTGGGCTACACTCTGCTGGATGGAGGCATGGACGCACTGCCTCCCAGAGTCAGTGGAGAGTACAGTTCCTAGAGCTGGAGGTGAATTACCACTGTCATGTTGAAAAGCTAAAATGGGTGGAGTCAGCAGCCAAGGCTGCTGCTTCAGTCCTAAGCATGCAGTTGGGCAGTTTAAAATCTCTCCTGCTGTGAATTATAGATTCACAGCTAGGCAGATTCAGATGGAATAAACCTCTAAGTGGTTTACAGTGTGTGTAAAAATGTACATAGGCATGGGTGAGAGAAGAAACAAACGGAGGATAGACAGTTATATAAAGAAATAGTTTTTAAAAATACAGTTTTTTAAAGAGACAGTAAAAGTAATATAAAAAGTAAGCCATGTAAAGATGAAAACCACACAGTCCAGATTCTATTGTCTTTGGGGTTTTTAACTGCAGAAAGACATTTGATTGAAAAGGCTGCTAAATTAAACCACTATGTATATTTTAAAGGTATCTTGACTTTAAAATTTGGATCCAAGGATATGGTGCTTTGGAAAGGAGGCTCTGCTTTTGTTTCCACAGGAAGCAAGAAGCTGTGGATTTCTTTTAGGATAAGATAGATCAGATTTGATCAAACAAGATCTCCTGAAACTTAACAGATGGTACCTATGAAAAAAAATTATAGCTGGTCTTTTCAGGTCTTGACCATTATCTTGAATTTTCTCAGGATCCCCATAAAGATTGCCAGTGCCCACAACCAGCAGGAAGTAGTATGAGAAGGTATGCCCAAATTCCCAAAATATTGTTAATAAATGTATATTTTTATTTAAAGGGGATTGATCATAAATGCAATCTCTTTCTAAAGAAGAGAAGGGGGTAGTATAGATATGATAGGATAAAAGGATAGATTATTGAACCTACTTTTAAAGAACAATTGTTTAAAATGTTTTACATTGCTATGAATTTTAGTTTATAATTCAAACAAAATTAATTTTGTTATACTGTATGTATCTTTCTACTCTTGTTTAAGGTATGTTTGTGCAGCTCATTTGAAATTGTAATATATAATTAAGAAATACAGATTAATAATTAGTCATCAATGATAGTCAAACTTATTGTTGCTCTAATTTGTTGATAAATAAAACTTTGCTGATTGGCCAGTAGCCAGGCATGAAGTATAGGAGGAGTGAGCAGACAAGGAGAGATCTGGGAAGAGGAAGGCTGAGTCAGGAGTCACCAGCTAGACACAGAGGAAGCAAGATGACAAGGCAGAACTGAGAAAAAGTACCAAGCCATATGGCTAGACATAGATAAGAATTATGGGTTAATTTAAGTGTAAGAGCTAGTCAGTAATTAGTCTGAGCTAATGGCCAAGCAGTTATAATTAATATCAGCTTCTGAGTGATTATTTTATAAGCAGCTGCGGGATGAGAGTGGGAGAGATTTGTCCTGACTGCAGGTCCTGGCAGGACCAGAGAAACCTTCCTACTACAGCTAAGCCTAGAGATGGAGCTATGCAAACAAAGTCTTGTCAGTGATAGTGTTAGTTGCATGAGTCTGGCAGCTCCACCCGAACAGAAGTTCCAGAACAGGCAAAGGAAGTCAGGCATGGGACATCCAGTGCTGGAGTACATATTATGGATAGGATGACTTACTTGTGTGTCCTTCAATGGAGAGTGATGGTTCTCAGGTCACAGGGTAGAGCATATGGTATGAGCCTCCTATTTCTGTCCAGAGGTGTTTCTATGCATGGATGGGTGTAATTGTCAGGTAGGAAGTTGGTAGTAGAGTACTGAGCTTCCTGCTTAGAATTGAGGGTAATGACATATGGCAAGAATGTTTGGGGTTATCAGAGTAAGCCTGGGGTTCCTACATGAAATGGGGGTCCGTAGAGATATAGGAAGTTATGTAAAGCACTTGGCCTCAGCCAGGTAGTAAGGGTGTGTTGTAGAATATTATTTTAAGATGTGTTGCTCTTGTTTATGTTGTATTTTTTAACTCTGTGAAGTTGTATTACTCAGCCTATCTAAAACACCTGATGATCTAATAAAGATTGGCCAATGGCAAGGCAGGAGAAAGGATAGGTGTGGCTGGCTGGCAGAAAGAATAGATAGAAGGAGAAATCTGTGAGGAAAAGGAGATGAAGGAATGAGAAAGGAAGGAGGAGGACTCCAGGGGCCAGCCACCCAGCTACACAGCAAGCCACAGAGTAAGAGTAAGATTTACAGAAGTAAGCAAATGGGAAAAGTCCAGAGGCAAAAGGTAGATGGGATAATTTAAGTTAAGAAAAGCTGGCTAGAAATAATCCAAGCTAAGGCTAGGCACTTATAATTAAGAATAAGCCTCTGTGTGCGATTTATCTGTGAGCTGGGTGGTAGGCCCCTAAAGGAGCAAAAACAACAGCGGTAGCTGAAGTTGCTGATGTCTCCCCCATAGTTTTTATATATTCTGTCTAAATATGAGCAAATTTTAAAAGGATAAAAAGTCAAACAAATGTGGATCAGTTTACCCACACTTTCTAAGTCTATCACAACTTACCCTTTACCAGCTAGGCATTCAAACACACCACTTGTAATAAAAACTAATTTGTAAAGATAGTAGTTAGGTTATGTTACAACCTTGCACTGTACACAAACAAAATTATTCCAGACTTTTTCAGTTGATGTCACATTTCTCTCACCAAATGATAGCTCCTATATGGTATTATAAATTCAATATTGCATCTTTGAATATCTCGAATCAATAATCTGATATTAGCAGAAGAAAAATAACTGCAAAGTGAAATATTGGTTAACTAATATACTAATATATCCAAAATAGAAAAATGTGCTTGACTGTTATGTGGTGGTATTGTGTTCCCCAAAATATTGTGTACTCTAATAAATTTATCTGGGGTCAGAGAACAGACAGCCACTAGATACAAAGGCTAGAAAATGGTGGCACTCACACCTTTAATCCTAGCATTCCAGAGATAGATATCCCTCTGGATCTCTGTGAGTTCAAGGCCACATTGGAAATAGCCAAGCATGGTGACACGCCTTTAATCCCAGAAAGCCAGCCTTTAATCCCAGGGAGTGGTGGTAGAAAGCAAAAAGATATATAAGGCGTGAGGACCAGAAACTAGAAGATTTTGGCTGGTTAAGCATTCAGGCTTTTGAGCAGTAATTCAGCTGAGACCCATTCCAGATGAGGACTCAGAGGCCTCCAGTCTGAGGAGACAAGACCAGCTGAGGATCCGGCAAGGTGAGATAGCTGTGGCTTGTTCTGTCTCTCTGATCTACCAGCATGGACCCCAATAACTCGCCTCAGGTTTGATTTTATTAATAAGATCTTTTAAGATTCATGCTATACTGTTAAAATGTTTCTTTTGTTTGTTTGTTTGTTTTTTCAAGATAGGGTTTCTCTGTGTAGCTTTGCGCCTTTCCTGGAGCTCACTTGGTAGCCCAGGCTGGCCTCGAACTCATAGAGATCCGCCTGCCTCTGCCTCCCGAGTGCTGGGATTAAAGGCGTGCGCCACCACCTCCCAGCCAAAATGTTTCTTTCTATATTCAGTAACATGATACTTGGCAGGCTACAACTAACTTCTGTCACTATGTATTTTTGGTCTCAAGGGCCCTCAGCTGATCAAAGTTCCACACTTGCTGAGATGTCTCAAACTTTTAATACTGTCTGAATAGTCTGCATTGGTTCATCCCTGACTGGATTGGACAACTGTAATGTTTTCTCTATTTGAACCACAAGTAACAGGAAGAGAAGGAAGCATTCCAAGGAATCATTTTCACCATAGGCATAACCTACTCTTTATTAACCGTGTTTTTTAACTCACAAACACTTACACTAAGCAGTGAAAAATCCCCCACTTTTCCTGGTAATTTGATGACATTATTATATATAAATACCCATGTGTAGCACTCTCATTTTCCATTTTAAGTTAACCCATTGTGTGACTCATAATAGAACATTCTGAGATTGAAAACAAGAAAAACAGCCCAACAGAGTACTAAAAGAAGAAAATAAGAAGGAGAAGAAGAGTAGGAGAAGAAGGAAGGAGGAGATGAAGAAGAGGAGGAGGAGGAGGAGGAGGAAATATATTAGTGGTATATCAGAAGAACTGATAAAATTTGGGACCATGAGCACATCTCACTTGATTTCTGAACCCATAAAAATATGGTCTTTACATACAATATTAACTGGAGGAAATTAGCCTGTAACATACTACCTTGGCACCTTTGGCTTCTTTTTTTTTTTTTTTTTTTTTTTTTTGGTTTTTTGAGACAGGGTTTCTCTGTGTAGCTTTGCGCCTTTCCTGGAACTCACTTGGTAGTCCAGGCTGGCCTCGAACTCACAGAGATCCACCTGCCTCTGCCTCCCAAGTGCTGGGATTAAAGGCGTGCGCCACCACCGCCCGGCTCACCTTTGGCTTTTTTAAACAAACTATGGGACAGGGAAGTGGATGTTACTTTGTTTTGGATTAAAGGGGGATGCTATTTGCAAAGCGTTCTCGAGGTGTAAGCATGCTATTGCTTTTCAGTTTACATGCCGTGATTCTTTTCGTGGTAATATGCCATAGGATTAGGCATATTTATTTCATAGTCAATGTTGCTCAGAGATAAGATCTGGTGTACTAGAATAGAAACAGTAGCGCCCCTATAGGCACTCAGCCTGAGTGCAGAGTTTGTCTTAGCTTTTCCATACACCTGGAATGATACTCTTCAAACACTGAGCTAATGTCTACAGCTATAATCTCTCTCATCTTTAAACAAGTGTGCTAAAAGTATTCCACTATTTCCCAAGATTTAGATAAAACACATAAATCAGAAAATAACAGGTATTTCATAAAAAATTACTAGTGTAATTGCTTATTGAAATGTTCAAATTAAAATACTCATCTTCTAATGAGCTAAGTAGGTTGAAATACAAAAATGGAAATAAATAAGAATTCAAACAAGTATTCAAAATACTTATAGAGGTTGTATTTTTTTGTTATTATATATAAAGAATAAAAAAATAGCCACTTTGATTTTCGATCAGAA
The DNA here is from genome assembly GCF_004664715.2 of Peromyscus leucopus. NCBI lineage: Eukaryota > Metazoa > Chordata > Mammalia > Rodentia > Cricetidae > Peromyscus > Peromyscus leucopus. The sequence continues at coordinate 2,755,475 of NC_051064.1, read as the reverse complement.
AGAAAACAATCACATTTATTAAAATAAATTTTAGAATTATTTAGTATACACATTTTATACATGGACTATTTTCTTCATCTCTTCTATTAGTATTCTTAAATGTAACAGACCTTGATGTTATGTAATTTCACATTCTGGTATTTTATTTTATATTACAATGAAAATGAATCATCTTTCAGTAGAACTTCTAAACCATCTCATGTCTAAAATTTTAATTGTCTAAAAACTAAAAATTGGTCAAATGGTTCAGTGGGCTTGCTTGATAAGCTCAGACCTGAGTCTAAGTCCTTTGATTGTGATCTTAGTGGTTAACATGATCTAGGATCAACAAAGAGATAAATTTTTTCTATTATTCTAACCAGTGAAAATCCACCACTTTTCCTGGTAATTTGATGACATCGTTATATAAAAATATCCCTGTGTAGCAGTCTTACCTTCCATTTTAAGGTTTCCATCCCATTGAGTGTCTCACAGAACATTTTGTGTTTGAGAGGGAGGGTGAGGGATTTTCTTGATCAGGTTATTAGACTGGAGAAACCCATCTTAAATGTGGATGGCACCTTCCAGTGGCAGCTCAGATAAAAGAAAGAACAAGGAAATAGCTTTTCTTTTTGCCTCATTGCCTTTGAGTCTTGGTGCAGAATTTATTTACTCTGTTGCTGCAGATCTGCTGTTGCTCTATTCTTTCTCTCATAATAGAACCCAGGCTTTTTGGACTTTCACCATGAAGTGAAAAACAGCCGCTCTCCAAGAATCTTCCAGACCTTCAGTGCCAGATTGATAGTAGTGGGTGAAACAGACATTGTTGGAATACCTAGATACTATCACATAAACCAATCTAATAAACCTGCTTGTGATACACAAACACACACACACACACACACACACACACACACACACACACACACACACACATATTCATTCATTCTATCAGTTCTGCCTTCTAGCCAAAAGAGATTACAAGAATCCTCTTAAACACTGTGGGTAGCAAAATATGTCATAGGTCACACTGAAGAGACAGCAAAAGGACGATTCTTGGGTTTGCTGGCCTGTCATTATTTCGCCAAGAGAGTGAGCTCCAGGTTCCCTGAAAGACTTTGAAAAAACTAAGGTAGAAAGGAATAGAAGACAACACTTGAGATTGACTTCCATGTGCATGCATAGGACAAGAGAAGGATACACATACAGGAAACACAGGCTTCACACACAAAATACACACACACTCCTATGAAGAAATTACTACTTTGGAGGTAAAATCTGTTACTTATGCAGCCTTATATTCAACTCACTATCAATCTATGACTGGTTTTGTTTGTCTGCTAGTTTATCTCAGATATGCTAAAGTCAAAATATGATAATTTGCTCAAGATTGAGAGTGGAAATCTTATCTTCTTTATTCAATGTTTGTTTTAATTTCAAAGAAACTTGTATCAGTCATTAAAATCATAGTCAAAGGGGTTCATTTTTATTCAGTATTCCTGTATTTTAATCTTATTTATACTCCAATACCAAATTAAGGCATGTCATAATGAGTCCCTACTATATATCTTCTTCTTTATACTAATTGTTTAAATTACTGCCCAATTTATTCTAAGTGTTGATACTGTTAAAAGACACCTGTTTTCTCTTAGTTTAATAATTATAAGGATGAGCCCCAGAATCACCAACTTTTTAAATAGTTCTTTGGAAAAGCGTGTAAAAATTAGTGATTGTATAAAAACATTCTGAGCTTTTTGTCACACACGGATGGAAGATAAAAGAAGTTATGATGGCAATTATGCAAATGAACATAGAAAATGAGGTTGCTACTTTACTTGTTTCAGAAATCATTTCAAAGTCAGGAGGCAAACAAAGGAATCATAGACAAGCTACTGCAGACACAGCTCTGCCAGAGGATGAATGGCTCCTCTTCACTCGATTATCACATAGATAACGCATACCTTTACTGCTTAAAATTGTTCCCGATTTATGTATTTTTCCTCTGTATTGCATTCTCAGTCAATTAAAATGTGAGTCTCTCAAGAATTTCTAAATCTGTGTGAGATTTAGCCCAAGTGGCAGAGAGCCTGTCTGAATTCCATTCTTAACAATATACACACATGCACACACAAAAAGATTAATGGGTATCAGAGCAGACCTTTGGGATTCCAAGCTTAAACGTGTACACAAATAATAATATAAATAGTTATCAAATACTCAGATAGGTTTCCTTTAAGTTATCCTGTAAAATAAAATAAATAATTCAAACCAATATAAAAAAGTTACTAAATTAATACACAAATATTAGAAAAGGTTTTAAAGCATACTCTCATATGATGAGAGAGTAACTTACCAATTTTATAATAATCAAATAATTGGTTAAGAAAAATAAAGATAACTGAAAATAAAGTAAAAACCTGACAGTCTAATTTTTATTAAAGTTTTTATTCTATAGTATTTTCCAGTTCATCAATGGCCATTTTGATGAAATTAATTTTAGTTTAGTTAAGTGCCATACACTTGAGAATTCTGAAAATTAAATATATTAGGCAAATAGAAAAAAATATTGCTTGTATTTTAGGCTTATATATGGAAGAAGAATCAAGATCAAAATCTAAATTCATTTGGAACATAGTAAGTCTAGGGAAAGAAAGTGTATTTTTTCCCCAGTCCTCTGTTAATAGTTTCAATGCTGCTAATACACATTAAGGTCTGTTTTAAATGTGGCAGTGAGTTATGTGCTTTGAGTTCTTTGAAAAATAATTTTAAAAAAAGGTATTTTGTCTTCATAAGTCTTACATTTTCAACCAAACAAATAATGAAAGTTAGCATCTCAGGGGTCAGAATTAAACACTCCAGATATTCAAACATTTAATCAATAGTCAAATTAAAGAGGTGCCTTCTAAAATACAATGTCAATAATGTCATAATAAAAATTGGCTAAATATTCCCCTGCAGGTAGATAGAAAAGGAGTGAGTAAATTATTTTGCTCAGGGTGCCACTGTAACAAAGTCCACAGCTTGCATTTTTCTTGCTCTGGAATAATTTGAATAAATGGAAAAACAAAAGGAATGGAGTAGAGGGAGGAGTGTTGAAGGACAGTTGTAAGAAAGTGCAAATATGCCGGGTGGTGGTGGCGCACGCCTTTAATCCCAGCACTCGGGAGGCAGAGCCAGGCAGATCTCTGTGAGTTCAAGGCCAGCCTGGGCTACCAAGTGAGTTCTAGGAAAGGTGCAAAGCTACATAAAAAAAACCCTGTATCAAAAAAACAAACAAACAAAAAAAGTACACAATTCCAACATATGAGTCTTCATGAGACCCTTGTTGGATAATGAATAAAACCAGGTCTTGGTCTGTTCCATTAGGTCTCAATGAAAATTATAAAGCTTATTCAATGGTTTGCAGAAACTAGTGTTTTCCTGGAAGAATATCTCTTTGTATGTTAACTGATTTATATTTACTGATAAGATCTTAGACAAGTGAAATTCCTGTAGGGCATAATTGTAACTGTTTTAAATTCTCGGGCCTAGTTTACCCATTTATGTACTCAGCACTTCATCTCCAACCAAAAAATTTTAAAAAACATGCAATATTATTACATCTTTGTTTCGATCTTCAGTTTTAGTTTTATTACAGAGCTGACCTTCAATTATTTCTATATAACTTCCTATCTCCAAATCATTTATTTGAATATTTTGATTGAAGATTAACATTTTTTTGTTTTGGTCAAGAGAAAATTATATTTTGATAATAAATTTTGGAGAAAAGGAAATTTTTTTTTTTTTTTTTTGGTTTTTCGAGACAGGGTTTCTCTGTGTAGCTTTGCACCTTTCCTGGAACTCGCTTTGGAGATCAGGCTGGCCTTGAACTCACAGAGATCCGCCTGCCTCTGCTCCTGAGTGCTGGGATTAAAGGCGTGCGCCACCATCGCCCGGCCAGGAAATCATTTTTTAAACTAACCAGTTTTCAGAATTATAGATAAGGTAGACAATATCTCAGATATATTTAAAATTCATAGAAGGTTAGAAGCAGAAATAAAAATAAACAGAATCACCTTGGGAAGGGGAAACAGAGGAGATCCTGATGAGTAAACTGGGGAGTGGGGGAGGAGGTAATAGAGGCAAGGGAATGGTGGATGAGAACATGAGGGAATGGGATGGTCAAGCTGGAGGAGGGACAGAGTGGAAGAACAATGAAAAAGATATCTTGATAGAGGGAGACATTATGGGGTAAAGGAGAAACTTGGTGCTAGAGAAATTCTCAGGAATCCACAAGGATGATCCCAAATTAGACTACTAGCAATAGTGGAGAGAATGTCTGAGCTGGCCTACCTCATTTACCAGACTAGTGGATACCCTCAGTGTTATCATAGAGCCTTCATCCAGTTGCTGATGGAAGCAGATGCAGAGATCCACAACCAAGCACCAGACTGAGCTCTGGGAGTCCAGTTAGAGAGGGAAGAGGGATTATATGAGCAAGGAAAGTCAAGATCATGATGAAGAAATCTAAGAGACAATTGAACCAAGCTCATAGAAACACATGAACTTTAGACTGACAGCTGTGGAACCTGCATGGAACCAGACTAGGACTTCTACATACGGGAGACAGTTGTGTACCTTGGTCTGTTTGAGGGTTCCCTGGCGGTGGGATCAGGATCTATCCCTGGTGCATGAGCTGGCTTTCTGGAGCTCATTACCTATGGTTGGACACCTTGCTCACCCTTGATGCAGGGGGGAAGAGCTTGGTCCTAACTCAACCGAATGTACCAGGCTTTGCTGACTCCCCATAGGAGGCCTTACCTTTTTCGGGGGGTGGGTCTGGGGAGAAGCAGGAGGAGGGATGAGAAGGTGATCTGTGGTTGGTATGTAAAATGAATAAAACTAAAATTTTTTAATTAAAAAATAAATAAGACTATAAGCACAAAGTGGCTTTTTTTGTTTTTTGATGGTCACATTAAGGAAAGGTAGATAATACATTACAGTAAAATAAACATAGAAAGTTGGAATACTTGGAGCAGAAAGGGAAGAACATGAAAATATGGGAAAACATGCCGGGCGGTGGTGGTGCACGCCTTTAATCCCAGCACTTGGGAGGCAGAGCCAGGTGGATCTCTGTGAGTTCGAGGCCAGCCTGGGCTACCAAGTGAGTTCCAGGAGAGGCGCAAAGCTATACAGAGAAACCCTGTCTCAAAAAACCAAAAAAAAGAAAAAGAAAAAGAAAATATGGGAAAACAAAGGGATGGAGGAAGGGGTAACCCAAACAAAAGATGTATGGAAACCCATACAGACACATACTATCTAACAACTAAGTTAAAAACAATAATGGAAGAATGGTATCACATATAAAGAAATGAATAAAACAGGGGCATATTAGGGATTAAAGGATTAGGCAGGGATTGGGGATGGATAGAGGCGTGAGTAATTGGTGTGTTTGCCAATCTAAATCTATATACAAAGAGCCTTCTATAAACCTACTAGTTGAGAAGCTAATTTTGAAATGCAACCTTAAAAATAAAACGACAGAGTTTAAGCTGAAATACATGATACTGGTAGACAAGGTTATAATCACAATACATGAGTTACTGGTAAAAATAGCTGTGCGAGGTATAGGATATCTCCCTGAGAGTTTATTATGTAGGTACCAGAGTTTAAAAAAAGCATTCCAAACTATTGCCTTGATTATCATCCATACCTACATGGTAAGGCCCTATTGCTGAAGATACCACACACTGGCTATAGCATATACAGAAACCAATATGAAACCACCTAGAAAATTCTTCCCTGATAGCTAGCTTTTATAATGCTAGAAGGTGCTGTACAGGATGCTGAAGGAGAAAGGATATGAATGTCCATATCCAGAGCAGAACACTTCATGCTGTAATACAGAATTGTCAGGCAACTGCCATCTGATTCCTGATTGAATCTTAGGCCTGCCCCAAAAGGAAGAAATCTGATGCCTGGTATTCAATCCAGAAAAATCTTATGGTTGGCAAGTTCATAGGCCAAGGGTGGAACCCGATATTGTTTTGTTGACTAGTCATATTGTCAAACAGGTTCCTAGATATTTATTTATATTTATACCCATAAATATACATTACTTTCAACCTTGGTCAGACAAGCTTCTTTGTGCTCTGCACATCAGTCAACAGAAAGACACATAACTACTCAAAGTGCAGAATCAATTCCTTCCCCCTCAGGGCTCAGAGCGCATGACAGAAGAGGATACAGAAAGAGTAGAGAACTGGAGGATGGGCAGGAGTGCTCTGAAATGGTGCCTTGTGAAATACGACATCACTATCGCACTCATGAACTCACTGCAGCTGTGGCTCCCTATACACTATCAAGCCAGCAAAGATGGAATAGATCATCTCCAAGTGGCATTCCTTACTGAGGAGCTGTTGACAGTTGATGGTTTGTGGAGATGTAAGAGTAATTCCTCTTTGAGGATTTGCCTCCTGGTAGCTTTCCCATGTGCCAGTGGGTAAATCTGTACTCATACACACATAGACCCCACTAAGTGGACTTAGTGGATTGTTTTTAAAGGCATGAGTTTGGGAGGGAGGCCTACAGAGAGAGGCATGGGAGGATGTAAAGCATGAAATGGGGGCAAGCATGATAGTATTTCATTGAACACACATACATGAAGTGCTCAAGAATAAAGCTAAAAAGGAACAGTCAAAACTACATGCAAGTTTTGCAGGGGACATGGAAAACACAACAACTCACAGAAGACCCTGGTGTTTAATAGTTTTCTCATGATAAAGAGACACAAATATTCCCCGGAACCAGCTGCTATTTACTCTTTATGAATTGTAAAGTTGATGCCACTCTTCCCAACCTGCGCCTCCTCTGTGAATACTTTCTATTAGAACCTGAGGTAAGCAAATCCAGCCTAAAGACTTTAATCAACATTCTTGAGCTGGAATGGATAAAGCTGGTCTCACCAGCATTTATTATAGACTTTGTTTTAATAGGACTTGTTTTTGCTTGGAAGAAATAAATGTACCTGTGTCTATTGGGTGACTGGATTCAAGATTTGAAGTGCTTGCTCATTTTAGCCAAGAAAATGCTTTATTTGGGTTCAAAAGAATATAGCAATAAGTTAATCAGAGCTCAGCACCAAATTCCAGGGGGTTCGTTCATTCAGAATACGGGGAAAGGCATTTTCTCGCCTACTGCAGCTACATCTGAGATTTAACACAGTGGCAGAAAATAGACTATAAAACAAGCATTACATTAGAATTGGTAGATCAGGAATTTTGACTCTCTTTATATGGCTGGAAAATTAGTTTAAAACTTCTATGTAGGGTCTAGGAAGCAACATTGGTGGTTAAGAGTTTTTACTATTCTTCCCAAGAACCTATGTTCAGTTCCTAGTATGATGTGGTATCTGAGACCATCTGTAACTTGTTCCAAGGTGTAGTAGTTTGAATGTGTTTGGCCCCCAATAACCTCATAGGGAGCAGCACTATTAGGAGATGTGCCTTTTTTGGAGTGGATATGGCCTTGTTGGAGGAAGTGTGTCACTGTGGGGGTGGGCTTGGATGTTTCCAATGCTCAGGACATGCCCAGTGTCTCATTTGACTTCTGTTGCCTGCAAGATGTAGCACTCTCAGCTCTAGGAGCACATCTGCCTACTTGCATCCATGTTCTCCATCATAATAATGGACTGAACTTCTGAAACTGTAAGAAAGTCACTCCAATTAAATGTTTTCCTTATAAGAGTGGCCATAATCATGGTGTCTCTTCACAGCAAAAAAAAAAAAAAAAAAAAAAAAAAAAAAAAAAAAAAAAAAACCCTAACTAAGACACATGGGTTCTGACACTCTCCTTGGCTCTGGAGGTACTGTATACATGTGATGCACAGACACACACATGTTGGTAAAATACTCATATATAAACACAAAAATTTTAAAATTAAGAAGATTCATGTAAAGGTAGAATTATTCTGTTGTGCTTAAAGTTATTTACTCTCAATTTCTTAATTGTTGTTGGTACTGTTAAATAGCAAGAACACAATGTTTCCAAATTATTGCATCTCTTTTTAATAGCATGTGGTAGAAAAATTAAGTGGATTATAAGCATCTATTTTGTATTTGTATAATGGTATGTGGACTCTATAAAGGAGGAAAAATTTTTTACTCATTATTGCCTTGCAATATTCATGTCTGCCACCACCGTTATAAGAATGAATTAACACGTAAAGCATGTGAATTTATGAGATAAACATCCCTGTGCAAGAAGAGGCATTGTGAAAATAAGACCCCAAGATACTGGTGAACTTGCCGAAAGTTTATTCTAGGTTTGATGAACTATGTAAACATAGAGAAGACTCACTAGGGAAAGGAGGCAGGAGCTAATGATAGCAAAGTATCAGATATTAACAACTGTTCACATCCTTCTGTGTCCTTTTATCTTCAGGGGTAAGAATTCCTGCTTCTGGGGATAAAGAGGGTACTTCTGAAAAGAAAGTGTCACAGCAGTCTTTTGTTTTGTTTTGGTTTTTTGTTTTGTTTTGTTTTGTTTTTCGAGACAGGGTTTCTCTGTGTAGCTTTGTGCCTTTCCTGGAACTCACTTGGTAGCCCAGGCTGGCCTTGAACTCACAGAGATCTGCCTGCCTCTGCCTCCCAAGTGCTGGGATTAAAGGTGTGTGCCACCGCTGCCCAGCTTCACAGCATTCTTTAAGAAACACAGCGGGAAGGTGAGAATGACTTTCCTGCTTCTGCTACTTTCTCAGGTGCCAAGGTGATATAGCTGAGGCTAGAGGATCAGGGAATCTCAATGGTAAGTCAGGGGCAAGGCACATGTGGGCAACTGAGTTTGATCTCCAGCATGATGAAAAATGGACATATTTTGGAGTATCACATCAGAACAAAATATAGCAAATAACACATGAGGAAGTTGCATGGCCAGGCAATATTTTAAATATATGTGGGTATTTTCGTGTGTATACACGTGTGTGTGTGTGTGTGTGTGTGTGTGTGTGTGTGTGTGTGTGTGTGTGTGGTTTCCTGTTATTTACATGAAATTGGATAACAATTAAACTGATGACTATGATAGTGACAATGGTGATTTTAAAACTACAGTTTCTTTAAATAAAATAGAACTGCAAAACCATCAGGATGATAGATGAAAGAAAATACCAGAGAATTTTTTAAAAACAGAGATTTTAAAACTTCTGTGTTTAGTATTATATAAAAATATATGTGTTCTGGCATTAAATAAAATGGTAGTGAAAAATAAGATACTATGCAGTTGCAGAGCCTTTGGTTTCCATGAACTCCCAGCAGCTAACCTGTGAAGCAGCAGGCTCCACACATGTCAATCTCTCAGGAAAGTGTGGTCTGTTGGTCAAGTGTGAATTCTGAGCAATGGCTGCCATGTGGAAACAATAAAGTGTCAAAGAGGAATCAGAGACAAGTACTTCTGTTGAGGAAGATCTCAGTGGAGGCCAAAGGGTGTAATCGTAGGGCTTCCTAATTTATCTTGTCATAACAGCAACCTTAGATCTTGATGCTGAATCAGAGCACTAAGCATCACTTGAAGAAAGTAAGTGTTTAGCCGTGGATCACAGGGCAGGTCTGCTTTGATGCTCAGCGTTTGCGGACTGGTGAATTGGAAGCTTGAAGTTTCTACATTGAAGGAAACAACTTTGATATAAGCCTTGGGGCTGAAATATCAAGAAAAGACTTCTAAGAATCAATTGATGATAAAAGCTCTATCCTGTTTTAACTTACTTTTGTGTGTGTGAAAAGAATAGTACCAATTATTCTGTTTGCTAAGCTGGTTGCTTGTTCCTGTGGGAGAATGCCCATACTCTATCGTAAAAGGATGCTAACCTATAGAGACACATTGAGTGAAGCCATTAATCTGGGGAAAATATCAATAACCTTAGAACCTTCTGAAAGATGTCTAATTAAATTGTCGTGAATAGAATAAAAGTGCAAATGTTCTGTTGCTTTACTCAGAGAATAAACAAATGAGGGAAGAAAAGTATCTTCCTTATTAGTAGGTCTGAACTACTTACTTCAAAGTTTTCAGTCAATGAAAATATCCAAAATAAAGAGTACTGGGCTTCAAGTTTAGGAAAATTATAATTAAGTGGTTTTGAGAGAATTTTTTTTATGATTAAAACAAGTAAAAGATCAAATGTCAGCAAACTGAATAACTATAAAAACATTTACTCATGCACATATTCTTCACCATCATGCCCTCAAAATCCATGGACTTTAAATTATGACTACTTTATATATTTAATATTCTGGAAAACTATGTGTTCAACAATTTGCACTTTAATAATGCTGTTGTTAGCCAATACATTTAAATATACATATATATATATAGAGAGAGAGAGAGAGAGAGAGAGAGTTGCGAAAGCCCTGTCACATCTGCCCTTATTTTCTTGGTTTGTTAAACAAAGATTTTTTTTAAATGGGTCTTAATGAGTCCCTTCCACATTGTAACTATGAGAGAATGAATACAAAATATCAAAATGGCATTCATAAATAAATGTCTAAACTTTTGCTGTTTAATAAAATACTGAAATTATTCATGTTTGTAAGAAATTTCTTAAATGTCTGTACATGTCAACTTGCCATGAAAATATAACAGTGACTGAAAACTCTTTAAAATCTGAGAACACACAAATTATATACATGGCTGCAATAAGTGCCTCCTGGTTAGAGGCCATATTAAAAATGATCAGTAATAAAAATCATGTATGAGAAGTTGTTGAAACCTAGTGCAGATGAACATTTAGAGGTCCTGTTTTTCTTCTATACAGACCATTGAAGCCATGGTAATGTTATAGCCCCTAACCACGCTCCATTTAAGCCACAGGAGTGGCCAGACCACTCCCTCAAGGACCTCCAACTGCCAGTTTGACCCACAGAGCACTCTAACTGCCCTAACTGCTGCACCCAGCCCCACACACTACAGAATGAAAAGCCTGATCTTTGGACTAGAAATCCCACCAATCTTCACCCTGGAAAGCATCACCCTGAAAAGTTCCCCTTCCTCCCATCCCCTAGTAACTCTATATAAGTCCTGCCTTCTGCTCAGTTCTCTGCTGTTTCCGGCCTGAGCAGAGTCAGCCACACTCCTGGTTCATTTTGTCTTCCAATCAATTTCTTGTATTGAGGTTTGTTGTGTGGTGTGACTTTGTGATATTCCTTGGCTCTTGAATGCCAAGATACCTTTCCATTTCCATCCAAGCTGTAACACTGACATTTGGTGATGAAACCCAGGATAGGTTCTCCTTGTGCCCGAGTTTTCCCTAAGCTTCACTGTGACCCTGTCCTCATCTCTAGTCCACCCTCAACAGACTCACTTCTAGCTCACTGATTGCTCAGTACCTCATCCACAAGCAGCAATTAGATAATTTCCCCCTTTGGTCAGTGTCAATGTTTCCCTGAGTCTGAAGAAGTGACCACTGAGTGTCCAATACCCTCTGGTACGTTTGGAGGCTGACATACCCTCAGCCACTGTCTCTAAGGCTACAGCTGGCCCTCTTCAATTGATCCCATACCCTAACCCTTGAAGCTGCAATCTTTCAGTTTCCTTAGGCCAAACAAGGCTATTGTACCTCTTCCTGCCCTCTTCTCCCATCTTCCCTTCAGAGTTGTGGGTACTGGAGCAGAGCAGAGCAGAGCAGAAAAGCACTTTCACTGGGGACCCTCCCTTTCCAGAGGAGTAGAGTTAATACAGTTGCATTAGGGAAACCTTTCCCTGAACAGGGCTGTAATACTTCTGTTTTAAAATGACCATACAACATAAGCTAACCAAGGAAAATACAGCTCCTCCTTGCTGTGAGACCAAAACTAGATGATTCATCCACTATTTTCAATCACACTAACAAAGCCTCCCCTTTATCTACCTCAACCCACAGTCACTTCTCTTCCTCTCCAGACTCTCTGGTTTCTATTCCTCCCTTCTCTGTGACAGCCTGCCCATCCATCAAGGCTGAGTCCCAGACTAGGACCCTGTATGGAATTTCAATACTCCAGGAGGCATCCTTGCTAGGAATAACTTGTTTCCTGGCCAGTCTCTGAAAGGCTTCCCTCAAGATAGAAAATAATGAAAAGGTGGTCATCCAAGAAAGGCATGAAAACCCATCTCAATTCCTCAACCGCCTTACAAAGTCCCTCTTACAATATACCAATGTGGATCCTCAGTCCCTGGATGGAAAATAACTTCTGATGACCTACTTCTTCTCTCAGAGTTTCCCTGACATTAAGGCCAAACTTAAATCTCTAGAGAGAGGACCCTTAGATCCACAGGCAGAAGCCTTAGCTGTCACCTTCAAGATATATCATGAAAGAGATGAAAGCAAAATACCCCAAAACAAAAGTATCTGATCTAGCAAAGGCCTTTTGACTGGCCATGGCAACTGCCAAGGCTCCATGGCCTCCCAAAGCCTGAGAACCCCCAGATTCCTGTTTTGAAGGCAGTCAGAATGGTCCCTGAGCCCAGGCCTTTCTGAACCCATGTAACCTACCAAAAACCATGTACAAAGTGCCATTAAGAAGGGCATTGGCGTGTTGACTGACCCCATGTCTCTTGTGGCATGGGCACATCAAGCCCAGATGACCCTTCATCTGACGTCCTACATCTGGCCATGGACGACTAAGAGGGTCCAGGCTCCCTTTACAGGACCACTACCACCACTGACTGGGAGCCTAGGGTAAGTATTACACTATCAGGGAGATCCACTTCTCCCTTCTGGACACTGGGGCCATCTACTTAGTCCTGATGGGGTTTTAGGGTTGCACCTTTCCTTCTCTTTATTTTCAAAGTAGGGTGACAGCTTTACCAGCCTCATCAAACCGCACATTCATTTGTTCAGGCTCTAGCCTCTGACTTATTCTCTATCTCCAATCACAAAACATCTTTACTTTTACTTTGACTAACCCAGACACTCACATTTCTACTCAACCTACTTGGACCAGCCTAATCCCAGGGGTTCCAGCACATCCCACATCTATTTGGCAAAGTTCTAACCTCTGAGTCCATCCCTGCACATTAGACAGGTGGGGATATAATGTCTCACCTGCTAAGATCCAGCTGTCCACTCCTCAGGGTTTCTTATCTGGGATTAGCTATCATTCCAACTCACAAGTCCATTACCCTAGATAGAAAACACTTAATTCAATCACTCAGAGTTCCCACCTCCAAGGATGAAATTCTACCCTTCTTAGGGATAGCCAGCTTCTTATGTTTTTAGATTCCTTCCTGCTCTCTTCTTGACCATACCCTAAATGAGATGGCCCCTGGCCCCTCACATAAACCCCTTCTTACACTCACTACTAAGCCATTTCATATGCTTCAACAGACCATCTTTCAGGCTTAACTTGCCCTTCTTTCTCTGGGTTACAGAGAAAAAAGAGGAGGGATGTGCCCTCAGGATCCTCGGTCACCAACTGGCACCTTCCTGTGCATCCATTGCATACTTATCAACAATTTAGAACATACTGTCCAAGGATGGGCACCTTGCCTGTGTGCTCTGGCTGCAGCTGAACTTATACGCAAATCAAAAAGATTAACCTTCAGGCTGCCCATTATTGTCTTCTCTTTTCACCGCCTGCCCCATCCCCTAACATACAAGTGTCTCTCTTCAGTTAGCATTGGTAGAGAATGCTACACTTAACTGTCAGCCATGCCCTCAACATTTCAAACTGCGTCGAGCTACTGATCTGACACTCCTAAGGTATGCACCAATTATTTGTTTCTTCTGGCTTTTGTCACCCACCAGATTTGATTCTAGAATCTGCCTCTTTAGCCACTTCTCTTCACCTTAACTAACCATTCATGTCTCCTTACTTACTCAATGTCTTTGCTCCTGGCTCTGCCCTTTTGGACCACCTGCCAAGTGGGCATCTCCCCACTATGCCCTGTCCACCGTGTGGGAATACTCCCTGAAACACCCTTCAGGGCCCTACCACGTATTCAATTCTTCAGCTATGTTCTCATCTACCTGCTCTAACTCTTGTCTCTCCCCTCTACTGTCACTGCAGAGCTCTCTGCTTTGTTTACTTTACACATCAGTGTGCTAGGACACTGCCTCTTGCCCTGCCAGGCTCCCATCACATAGAAAGGGATGCCTCTCTTCTTTGGTTTGGGACATTTCTCTCTGCCAAGTCTCTCAGACCACTTGAGAACACCCTGGATTGACATTTTTGCTATCACAACACTTAGCCCCCTGCTCCCTCGTGGCTTCTCTCAGCTCCTTCTGTAACTTCCTCGCCTCCCCTAGGAGCTGCCTTCATGCTCCAGGTTCTGAGACCTTTTCTTGCCCTCTTTCCCTCGGAGCTACCTGGTCTATTTCTCCTAGTGCTCTCCTGGGCCTATGTGCAGCAATTTTCTTTGCCTCTCAAAAGGAGCTCTCTTCCATGTCCTGCAGCTTCTTTAAGCTCTTCTGGGCCTCTGTGACCTTGTCTCTCCTGTCTCTCAGCTCCATCCTGGAAGTCTCACAGCTTCTGTATACACTCCTGGGCTTCTCTCTTGCCTCTCAGTCTCCACTTGGAACTTACATAAACTACCCCCCCAAGCCCAGTTCGTTTATGACCCTTCCTCTCTTTCTTCACTGACTCAGATTTTATTAAATACTTTCCATTTTACTACAAACAGCTTGGCCTCAGTACTGTTCGATGGCCTAAACTGGTGTGTGTTTTTTTTTTTTCCAATGGCCACAACTTCTGCCAGTGTGCAAACAAATGATCTGAAAATATGTTACAGCTAAACGTGCTTTCTCCTCCTCTATTTCTTCCTAACTATACCTGTCCAGGGTCACTCTTACATATCAAGACCCCCTCCCACCTCTAACCAATAGCCTGTCCTAATAGAGAAGGGAAATTGCTCTATGTTAGCTGTCAAAGGCCAGATTGGTTCCCTATAATTCACTTATCCATCTCGCTGTCACTGGGGCTTTACCTCTTTGTCTGTTTTTTCTATTTTTGTATAATTTCTGTCCTGAAAACAAAAATCACAAAGAACAGGGTTTATAATTAAAGTGCAACTCCATATACTCACACAAGAATGTAACTCATACTGATAGCTGAACTTGGTAGTATAAGAACCACTTAGGTGGTACCTGGTGAAGAACCCTTGCCAATTCGCATCGCATGGCATAACAAATAGGTACTTCAGGTCCTACCCTTTCTCCAGGAGTCCTGGGTATAACTGCTAGCATCATCGCCACTGGAGCAGCAGGACTGACTACTCCCCTAGCTTTTTATCATCGGTTTTCTCTCAGTTCATCCAGGATTGCCAATGGGTGGCTCCAGCAATTCTTACCTTCTAGGGCCAAATAGATTTATGGGCCACCAAAGTGTTACAAAATCAGTGAAGATTAGATTCACTGACAGCAGAAAGAGGTGGTCTTTGTGTCTTCCTCAGGGTGGAATGTTGCTTCTATGCCAGCTGGTCAGGTATAGTAAAAGACAAGATCCAACAACTCTAGATGGACCTCTAAAACCGTAAGAAACAGCTCAATGCCTCTAGACAGTGGCTCATTGACAGTCCAATATGGAATTATATACTACCCTCCTCAACCCCTTCTGCTCTTTCTCTTAATCCCACTAGTGTCACCTGCCTTATAAACCTCTTGTCTAGATTACTTCAACAATAGATTCAAAAGTTTGTTTGTTTGTTTGTTTTTTTCAAGACAGGGTTTCTCTGTAGCTTTGGAGCCTGTCCTGGATCTCACTCTGTAGAACAGGCTGGCCTGGAACTCACAGAGATTCACCTGTCTCTGCCTTCCGAGTGCTGGAATTAAAGTCGTGCACCACCACCAAGCGGGATTCAAAAGATTTCTAACCAGAATTTTAAGCAGTTGCTATTACAGGATTACTGGCCGCTAACTAGAGAGCCAGAGGCCAGCGAACTCCAATTACTCACTGATGGCAAGGATCACATTCACCCCAAGACTCTGATGTCCCAGTTCAACAGGAAGTAATCTAATAATAAAATCACCCCCTTTCCCAGGACATGATTGTTTATCAATAATAAAAAGGGAGTGAAGGTAAGCCTCTTGAGCCACATGAGTGACCAGGCCCCTCCCCTGAATACCTACAACTGCCAGGACCCACACATAGAATACTCTAACTGCCTTAACTGCTGGGCCCAGTCCCTGACACTACCAAGCAAAAAGCCCAATCTCTGGACTTGAAATTCCAACAATCCCCACCCTAGAAATCTTTACTCTTAAAAGTTCCATTCCACTTCTCAAGAAACTCTATATAAGCTCTGCCTTCTGCTCAGTTCTCTGCTGTTTCTCACTTGAGCAGGGGCAGCCACCCTCCTGATATTTTCCCTCCCTGTGAATATCTAAATATCTAAATATATATTGCTCTATCTCTGTTGCCTGTACACACACACACACACACACACACACACACACACACACACACACATATATATGTGTGTGTGTGTGTGTGTGTGTGTGTTTGTGTACAGATATAGATATATAGCTATGGAGACAGAGATAGATAGATCAAGATACATATAAATTCCCAAGAGAAGACAATTATCCCAAATTTTTCAATTTCTGGTAATGTATAAGATTGAGGCCCCATGAGTTTTTCCCCTTCCATGTCAGCATGACTATTGCTGCCTTCATTGTTCAGTTCTTGTTTAGGCAGCCATGTTGATGAGTCTTCTTGGATATAGTTTCTCTAACATTTCTAGGAGACACAATCTCATAGCAAACTTCCTGCTCCTCTTGTTTTGACAATCTTTCCACCTGCTCTTTGGCTATGAATCCTGAGTCTTATCCTCAAGAGTTGTAGTATACATAGATTTATTGGTTGGGATGGTCATGACATGATCACTTGGTCTCTGTATTTGATTAGTTATGGTTTTCTGTAAGGTCTATGTAGGATGAAAAGACATTTTTTGATGAGGGTGAGGAATACACTTATCTGTGGATGTAGAGTAAATATTTAGAATGTAGTTTTTGGATTATAGTGGTTTAGTAAAGTGGTAGTTGTATGTTCTCCTTCAGGATCATGACTCCAATAACCTAGGCTACATGACCAGGTGTCTAGTCTCGGCATGAGTTCCTTCTTGTTGAATAGGTTTGAAGTCCACTTAGAGAGCTACTGATTACCACAACAGCATATGTGGCACTATTGTGACCTAAGGGATGTCATTCCAAGCTGGTTATTGTTTTCATAGACAGCATATCTGGGTTGGAATTTTGGTTGCTCTCCCCCCCTTAGAAGTTGCATGATGCCTTCTAGAATCATGAAAGCTAATTATCAGTGAGGAGGCTTTCAGTTCAAAATATCTCAGTCCCTTCAGACCTTTTGTCTAAAGTACATGGTATTTTCAGCAATAGGGATTTGCCTATGACTTCTGGAATGCACAAAGGACAATGGCAAATGCAGGTTGGGGAGTCTCCTGGGAAATTCTGACCAACAATTCAAATGGGGGCTTCTCAATAGTATTGGGCTTTCTGTTAGATAGTCTATAGCTCTTTGGGAAGCATTAGTCAGCCTGGATCATAAGCTTCCATTTATACTATATATGTTGGTGTCTATACAGACTTATGCACATTATATGTAATTTTAGGTAGATAAATAATAATATAATTCTTTATGCCTTTTTTAGACATCTTTCCTGTTATTTTACCTTCCTCCCTCTGTCTTCTATATTACTGATTCTTGACTTACCCTACTTAAAGTCCATCTCTGTTTTATTCCCATTTCCCCTTTCAAGTCACTTATACCTTGTTATTTCCCTCTCAATTGCTCCTTCTCTAGAGAAAAAGCTTAAAGTAGGAAAATAACAAACGAATAAAAAAAAACAGTATTAAAATAACTTCAAAATTCCTCTGCTAATATAGGGTATATGCATAGTGTATTTGACACTGAACTTAAAGACATGGACAATAGAGTGCTACCCATGTGTATTGTATGAGCAATTAAGTCGTTAATCCATTCCTGACTTCCCCAGTTCACAGGAACATTTATCTCTTCTGAACTTCCAAAACAAGTAACATGTCCCCCGATGAGAACTGACAGTTCTAAATGGAGCTCTGAAGCCAGGTTCCTCTGCTAACTCTATTCCCAAATGCAAACTTGAGATCGAAAAACATGCACGGCTTACCACAGCAGGCTAACATGTTACCTTTATATTTTATTTACTTTCATATTTTCACTGACCCTGTACATTAGTAATTTATAGGAGCATATAATAATAGGTAATCACAAATAATTATAATACCTACAGACAAGGAGTATCTGGTGCTGTACTCTCAAGTAAAAAGCCTGACAACATTAAGAATGATCAATAATTATACTCAAAATAGTAGATTATACAGTCTACAGAGCAAATAGCAACAGAGTAAGGTGTAGTAGCCATATTGTACCTGTATCTGTACCTGTAATGTCAAAATCTGAAGGAAAATTTGACCTGAAAATATGTTGAATACAATAAGTTTTACTTACTATAAAAATTTCAGAGCTGCAACTCAGAGTATAATCCTTATATTTAAGAAAACTCTTTAAAATAGAAAACAGTAAAACCTATAATGTTTGCCTATTTCTTATAAAAAACATATTTTCAGCAATTTTGGTAAAAAAATAAAATTTACTAAAGCAAGACACTTGAAATGAATATGAGATCTTTGTAAATCTCATCTAACAGTATTTTATATCATGTCCCTGTAATAAGAGAATTAATTAGCATATTTATTCCATCAGAAATCAAATTATATGAAGCAATTTAAAAACAAGTACTTACATAAACTTTAACATTCTTAATATGATAATGACTGAGAAGATAGGTTTAAATATAAATCCACTGTGCATAAAAGCATACCACAAGACACAGATGTAAATGGACTTTTTTCCTCAACAATCACAGGCAAGAGAAGAACTAATTGAAAACCAATAAATTAAGTACAGTGCAGCAGGCGGTCTCTAGCTCACTCGGCCTATGCATCAATAGGTCATTGTCAGTTAATTAAGTGAAGGCATAATCAGCTTAATTTATGTAGTTCTTGGAGTTAATGGTATCGTAGTATAGTACCTGACGTCTGACCTGTCCACACTTGTTTTATGTGTTCAGTTCTTCCTGCTCTTCCTCAGAACAGGAACATTATGTGTTTAGTGCATTTTCTATGTGTGTCTTCCTGAAGATGAAGTATTACACACACACACACACACACACACACACACACACACACACACACACACACACACAAAATAACCTATCACTCAAAAAAAGTACCCATTTTTAAATGGCCTAATATTTCTATAAATTATTTTACAATATAAAACTGCACCAACCTGCAGACATATTTACTTAATTACAAGCTAATGCTGAAATAACACTGAAATGTATGAAATGAATGCATATAACATTAATAGAGAATTGTTAAGAAAATGAGATAATGAAGGAGGTACAGTCATGAAATGCATCAGCATAAACTTAAAGCATGTGAAACAGTGTTGTTGTGATTATAAGTCATGTTGCCTGCTGTATTTTCCACCTAGTAGCAGATACCTTCTTTCCCAGGGAGCATGTTCCTTCTACTGTCTACATAGCTCAGCTTCTCTTTTCTGAAGCTCCAAGTTTACACACAAAGACAAACCACAATGTCAACCAATTGGACCTCACTTAAGGAACCTAGGAGATCGATTTGTAAAGCAAAGAATGAACAGGACCCTATTTCTGAAGTACGTTGCTCAAACTGCTCTTTCATTAAAAGATGCTCTTTCTTATTGATTTTGGCTTAAGTAATGAGAAAGCTTATCCAAAAATCTTTAGCATTTGGGCTCAAGTTAAGGAAATCAATACAGTCATTTCCCATTTGAACTGCATATGTGAGTTTTATGTACGAGAGACAAGACAAAGCCAAATTCAGATAAGTCAATAGCATTGTCGATACAACATGAAGCTGACAAATGGCATTTTTCAGCAATTAAAGTGAGCTGTAAACATACAAAGACTAATCAATTGCAGTGTTTAGTCATTAACAAGTTTTAATTGGTACAAAAGTTGTATGTGGATATGCTACTCCAGAGAGGAAGAATAAAGAATCTCTTAGTATAATGCTTAGTCATCTTATTAATGTTTTGTGAGTGCACAATCTCATACCTTTCAAAGTAAATTGAGGCCTTAATTAGGCAGAATAAATTGAATATTAAATAATCAATATATGCTAGCAAAATATTTTATAATCCCCGGAACGTATACACGGAACACTTTTTTTCTTTTAAAAGATGTTAATACAACAAAATTTTAATAAGATTGTACAATTATTAATTAAATAAAATTAAAACAACTTATAATTAAATTTAAATAATTTCATGATTTCTAAACTTGAAGAAATGAATCAAAATTATAAATGAGAATTTTATCTTTACAGTTAGATTCTTTGATATAAAGATTTTTGGTTCTATGTAAAATATCCTAGCATTTATTCAAATAACAATAAAAAATATTTCATACTGATAATAAAACATACCCATTGTGGTTGGCCATTACCTTGAAGTATTCAGGGAAATTGCTGTACAGCCAAACACTATTCATAATACACTAAGATGGGCATATCATTAAAATGCAGATAAAACCTTTGTTTTTAATAAAAAATGATATAACAAAAGTAAAAGGTTAATTGAAAAGTAAAATAAACTACCGAGTTTAGTAAGGCACATTACCTAGATTAACAGAAATCAATGAAATCATTAAAACAATTAATAACTTAGAGCTCCATTCAGACTAAGATAAACTCTGTGGCTATTAGAATGCGGATACAAGGCTACAGAGACATATCTATTCTGACTGGGTAATTTCCTCTTCTCTGTAGCAGATCAGTAATATATGCAACTGGGGTTTCACAGACACCCTTTCGTTCTTGTCACATACGAAATCCTCCAGGCTTTTACTCTTTGTGCTGAGGGAATCACAGTCTTCACAGCAGGAAGCATATTTTCCCCAGTGTTTGGGATATAAAACAGGCCTTAGCACACTGATGGTGTTAATCAAAGTCTTACAATTGTTAAACATTTTCTCTGTACAGAGAACAGGATCAAAGTTCTAGTCATCCTCAGTTACACACAGAGCTGTGTATAGAGCAGTCACAGCCGTTGAACTCTGAGACATGACCATTAGGAACCTATAGTCCATTTAATATTTCTCTGTAGATCATACTCCATGAAGGAACAGGAAACAACCAGAACTTCATGGGTTTCATGGTTCTTTCTCTTCTCCTGACACTTGAAATGAAGCTGTAAAGACAGCAAAGGGATGATAAGCAATGTTCTGAACCAGAATGTGATGCTGTGTTTCCCCCTATCTCACAGCTCCTGCCATGTTCTAAAAGAAACTGTACTTCTGTCTCACAAAACTGAAAGCACAGATGCTGCCTACATCTTGTTTGAAAGCCTTCAGGGCAACTCCTTCCACTGCCCAGGCTCAGTGATCTTATATTAATTTAGTCTCTTTAACCTAGATTAAAACATAAAACAAATAGCTGTTCTCCAATAGCAGCATGAATTCAGAACAATGCATTATTCTTGGATTACAAAAACCAAGTTGTTTTTACTTGAAAATCTTTTTTCAGTAAAGCACATTTGATGGCTAATTTAGTAATCAGTAAATACAAGTTATTCTTAGGCATAAAGGATAAAACTGTCTCATTCATATTGAATGGGCTATAGGACACATCTGCATAACACTCCCATACTTGAGGCTTGGGATTCATTGCAGATGAAGCAGAAAGATTGTAATAGCCAGAGGACCAAGGAGTTTGCTGTGAGATTGTGTCTCCTAGTCAGAAGCTACATCCATAAAGACTTACCAACATGACTGCCTAAATGTTTGCTGAGCAAGGATGGCACCAATGGACATGCCAAAGTGGATGGGGAAGGAGCACATGAGGACTCAACACAACCCAAGGAAGTACAGGCACCTAAGGAATGCTGAGAGTGGGAGAAATAATCTTCTCCAGGGAAGAGCACACAATTGGTTATCTAGGACCAAATGGTCAGTCCTGAAAACATGCATCTGAGTAACATTATACAGATTAAGTGAGTTATATTTAGAAATAAACACACACATCATATATATATATATATATATATATATATATATATATATATATCACGCATGTGCATATATGCATGTAGCAACAATTAATGAAAAAAGACATGTATTTGAAAGGGTACAGGGAGGAGTATATGAGAAAGTTTGGAGGGAGAAAGGGGAAGGGAAAGATGATGTAAGTATATTACAATCTCAAAAGTAAAAGAAAAAGGTGAATATAGTAAAGGTTCATGAAAGGAGATAAAAAGTAAGAAGAATCATCAGTGTTCGGAAGGGATTCTGATGAGTGATGAACTCAGTAGTACTTTGCACAGGCACATATGCAATTGCAAAATCGGAATGAGCAGAAAGAAAATAGTATACTAAATGTCCCAAAAGCCACGCCAAAACTCAAAATATAGGGACAAGAATTTCCCAGGTGAAAATTTTTCCTGTATTTAAGTGGAAAATGCACACATTTTGAACACAATACAAAGGTAGAAATTTAATGAGTAGTTAGACTGCACAAAATCAAATGGAATCCAGAGCTGATGCATTCTGGCTTGAAGTTCCATATCTGTTACTTGTTAGTCACTTTGGTAAAATCCATCATTGTCTCTTATTTATAAAAAGAAGATAATACAGAGCATTGTCACTAGAATTGGACCATATGACCTGTGATATGCCTGGCACAGAATCTGGTATGTAATAGTTCTATAGTAATTGTTCTGGGCCAATGGGCTAATTAATTTTTCACTTAATATACATAAAATTAATAACACACACAAAAGAAAACTTATTTAAAAATAGCATTGCCCAACATTTATATGTAAATGTATTAAATGGAATTAGAAATGATTGTGTGTGTGTGGTGTATGCATGTATTTACATATGTGCCCAGGCATGCTGTGCTATTTGTATAGATGGTGAAAGTCAGAGGTCAACTTCAGACTTCTTTCTATTTCTCTCTCTCTCTCTCTCTCTCTCTCTCTCTCTCTCTCTCTCTCTTGCTTTTTATCTTTCTCCATTTTTTGTCAGGGTCTGTCACTGCTCTAAAACTCCTTCTCTGGGCTATACTGACTGGCCCATGAGCGCATAGAATCCTAATGTCTCCACATCCCCAGCATAAGGGTTTACAGGTGCATGATGCTACACCCAACTTTTATGTGAGTGTTGGAGATCAGATCCTCCTGCTTGGATATCAAATGTATGCAGATGTTTATGTCATACAGCACAAAAAAACTTAAGGCAGTACTGAGCTGGAAGTTTCATCCCTACTGGTTAGTTTTCATAATGCTGGGAGATGCTATGCAAGGGTTTTCAGCTGTGAATCCTGCAAGTTACAATAATGACTGACCTGGCAAGATATACTCATTGGTTCAATCATGGCAAGATGATTGAAGTAGCTAATCACTTTCTGATTTGATTTAAGTACTTCTTCACAAGATGAAGCCCATACATGGCACCATCAGCAGACCAAGAACCTGTGACCAGACAGGTCAAAGGCCATACAACAGAACCTATTACTATCATTTTGCCAAGTGAACATAGTACTATCAAATTATTCATGACTTATTATTAAACTCTTAGATTTCTTCCTCTCTCAACTTTCACCAAAATAGATGAAGTAGATTTCAGTTAACACAGAGACCCACGCCTTCTCAATATGCAGAAAATAAGAGACTATAGAATTCTCAATCCTAACTGAATGTCTATGCCATGTGCCTTCCTCCCAAGGCTCAGGGATCATTGTAGAAGAGGGAGCACACCGAGCATAAGAGCCAGAGGCACTAGATGACAATGAGAAAAGATTGTTTTCCAGGCACATTAGGTAAGCTTCACAGATAAACTCACAGCAGTTATGGGAGCATATACAAGATCTGTGTCATCTCAAGCCAGACCAGATTTCAACATGGATAGCAAAGGTAGGCATGAAGTCTCACCTCTACAATAGCCAAGGAGATACTGAAAATTGTCAGCTTCTGGGAAATGGAAAGCCAGTTTTCCTTAAAAGTGAGGCTCCTGTAATGTCAGCCATGCTCCAGTAAAAGGCCACACATCCAAAAATGTATGTGCACCACAAATTTAACTTTATGGGTTTAAAAATAAAGAGGACATGAGATAGGGTGGGTAGAAAAGTGGAATGAATTGAAAGAAGTTGGGAGAATGGAGGTAGATATAATCAAAACACATTCTATAAGATACTCAAAGAACTAACAATAAAAATGTATATGGAGGGGGCTGGGAAGACAGCTTAATCAGGAAAAGATTTCCTTGCAATTATGAACCCAAATTTGATGCCAAGAACCTACATTAAAAGTAAAGTATGGTGGCATGCTGGTCTGCCAATTTAGTCTACTTGATGAATTGCAGGTCAAAGAAACCCTATGATCCCGTTCCAAAATAATGGATTGTGCCTGAAGAATGTCATGTAAAGTTGTTCTCTGGCCTCTACATGTGCGCACACACACACACACACACACACACACACACACACACACACACACACACACACAGATACACCAACATACCTATGTACAACCTCATTGTGGATAGAAACACATTTGCACACACAGAAAAGTGTACATATGGAATAATCTGTTAGCCAGAATTCATGTGGCTATTTCTGTTTTCCACTTTTAACAGAAAACATAAAAAACCCTCTAAGTAAGTAGAACTGCTATATATATCACAAGAAGTCTCAGAGTAAAAGCCAAAATAATACATGTAAAACTATATAGCATCAATCATTATTACCTAAGGAAGAAGTAGATAATTACCTAATTACTGTTATTCAGTTACAGTTACTCTCAGATTTTTGTCTCTTTTCTCAGAACTCATCAGAAACTAAGCATGAGAAGAAACATAGATCAACTTTTAGTTCAAAACAAAAGGATAAGCCAGTCTCTAAAATTTAGATGGAGTGTCTAAAACAGACTATGGAAATAGCTTTCTTTTTCAACTTTGGATATGAATTCTATCTAATTTGAGGTTAGAATCTAATCTATCTAATATAATTAATCTGAGGTTAGAGTCACGAAATGAAAAAAACACATAACAGTACTCTCTAATTTCTAAAGAATTATGCAAAGATGTTAAAAGTTGATGATGAGCTGTATATACATTGTTTCTTCTATGTTCTTTATACTCATACAGTGCCTTCCTCTGCCTCAAAACCCACTCTTGGTTCAAAACTTGCTTAGACAGAGCTTATTTAATGAAATCTTCCTTGACTTTATCTCCACTTAATATGTATTTAGCATCTATTTCTGGGAACTTCTAAAACCCCAGGTTCCTTTTTATAGAACCCCTTGTGTTAATTCCCATTTTACTTTCCCTCTTTTATTACCACAATGAGAATTCCTAGCAAGTGAAATGTTACCAGTTTGATGTGGCAGGTATTAGGGGTGGGGGTGTTGTATTAATAAATTAAGTGGTATCATGTATGAGGAGCACATTTTAACAACTTTATACTGCATACTATGCAAATCACTATATATTTTAACTCATTCTGTTCCAAAGAGAACTCAGATTATATGACTTCTTTTCAAATAATATAGATGAAGATCATGATCTAGATCACTCAGGTGGGAAATGATGGATCTGAGATTCCAGGGTCTGTCAGTCTTCATACTAGCTGTCTCTGTCTATCTACCTTCCCATCTTAATGAGGTCAGAAAATTTAAAACTTATTTTTTCCAGAGATGATCAAGTCCTAGTTGGTTAAACTAATGTAACTTAACCTCCCAAAGGACTATCACTGAACCCTACTTTGTTAACTCACAATAATGTAGATAAATACTCTGTGGCCCACATACCATTTTCTATGTTCTATGTGTTCTTTAACGTTTAAAGAACTATGGAATAAACTTGTTCATTTGCTCAACAAATATTTTAAAGCAAACATCGCAATATGTGTTTGAGATAAAGAAACAAGAGATCAATCAACCATATTTGTGTTGCTTGCATTCGAGCTTACTTTTACATGGCACAGTTCTAAGCATTGTTTTATGTGCTATTCTCCATTTATTACTATTATTTTCCTAATTTTATGCACACTGAGGTTAAGAGAATTGAAATAACTTGACCAAAGCTACTGACTTTAAAAGATGGACTCAAGAGATGGAAAAAAGATGGCAGATCAGAGCTTGAAGGAGAGAAGCTGAACTAGAGACCGAGTAGTGCTGGACCTTGTTCAACGGGAGTTTCAGGCCACTGCTAGGCCCTCTTCATCTCATCACCGCCTGATGGGATGGTGCCACTTCTAGGCTCACAAGCTCAGCAGCATAAAGCCACCACTGGTGCTACTTCTCATCTCATCATGGTCATGGAAGGAGAGTACAAGGTCATGGCGCTGACCTTTGAAAACACTTCGTTCCTGCCCAGGTTCCAATAGGGCAGCTGGCACCAAGCACAGGGTAGTGTGAAGAAGCCTGGAACTCTCACAGATCTTGTCTGCTCCCTATATGCTGCCCACCCACACGACCACCACGACTCTGAGCAACACGATATCTGAGATGAAGAATGCTTCATTTTCTGGGTTAAGTCTCCTTAAAACACTTCTGTGATCTGTGCTGCCACCATAAACCATGTTGATGCCCATGATCCATGCTGCCTCCAGCTGCTATGGACAAGTAGGCATCTTATGCCGTGGGATCCCTGACTGCAGACTCAAAACTGAGAATCAGAGACATTGAAGGATTCCGTGCCAACACCACCGGCAAAAAAGAAATAGTCCAGACATGAGTCATGAAAGAGAGTTATTGAAGAGAATCCTTAGGAGTTATGATATGCTGAAGTGTAGCTCTTCACACTGGATGGCTTCTGGCAGAGTAGAGTTTAGGGGTGAGGGGGTGTGGGGCTAAAAGTCTCAGTTTTCTTAAGGGGCTGAAGGCTGGGAGTTTGATTATGCTGTAATGAGTATATGGGCAACACAAATTGGACTTGTTTGTTTGTTTGTTTGGTGTTTCTTTTTGGTTTGGTTTGGTTTTATATGTATATAGATGGGTGGGGCTTAAGGATGGAAGAGTGGACCTTGGAGGAATGGGAAACAAGTGTGGGTGATCTGGGTGCACTGTATGAAATTCCCAAATAATTAATAAAGACATTGTGTTGGGGGTAGGGAGGAAAGATGTACTCAAAATATGAAGCAAGATGTTTGGCAATGAGCTTGAAGTCTTGGCAAGGGAACCATGTTGGCTATTCACTTTATGTGTTCTGATACCTTGTTACTGATGCTGCCACAGAGCCATGGCTGCTGGGAACCAGATCAGTGGTTCTCCCTGCTCACAGCATTTCTTTTCCTGGGATGGGCTTTGACTGATGAGGATTACTTCACCAGTAATCTTTATATTCATCTACAGAAGCACCATTACCATTGATGTCAGATACATTACAATTGCTAGCTACATCTTTGTATGAATTTGTCACTTGAAATGAAGAAACAGTCTACTTATCTGTGTTTCTAAGGAGAAAACACCTATTTTATGTCTCATGTTTCAAAGTTCAGGTTATTCTTAAATTTTCATATTAGTAGAATAGGGCTCATTGTCTTTGTCTACATAGATAACATATGCTCAAAAGAGAAATAATGCTTTATTAACAAACTTTTTATAGGGTTGGATTTTAATTTTAGAGGTCAATAATCAATATAATATGTAGTAGCACCAAAGGCAGAAACATTTTTGACAAAAATATATGTGTATTTCTCATATACATTATATTATATGAGGTTTACACAAGTACTTAATTTTTATTTTGTACAATGTTTTTTTATGCTGTATTCTAAACTAAAATTTTGTCACCTTGGTTTTAAGCCAGACCAAAATGTACTTTCTACCTGGTATCACAAACCATATATCTTATTGAAAATTTCAAATTTAAATTAGCTACAAAAATTGATTTAGTAAGTCACCTTCAAAATTTCTGTTAATATGTATTTATATTACTTTTCTTGTGGTTGTTCCTGCCTTATTTTCTCTCCTTTTCTCCCTTCTGAACAAACATATGTTAGTCTCATTCAATTTCCTTCTCACTACTACACTAACACTTCCTCTCAATTCCAACTTAATGTCCCATCTTCTTTCCCATTAACCTTTAATATCCACACTTGCTAGCTCCTCTTTACTTCCAATCTGGCACATTCATCTCTCATTTCTTTCCTAATATAATAGATTTGAGAAGAAAAGCTCAATCTTTTATAAAATGAACAAAAAAAGTCTCAAAGATGAGAAAACAGTATGCCTCAGTTATATACTTTTAGTCAACACATTTACATATCCAATTTTTCCAAGATTTTTTCATCCTTTTATACTAAACTAATATTTTAAGAGAGGTGAATGACATGTACTAATTTTTAACCTTTCTCTACTCTATCACCTGCAATTTCTCTAAACCACATCTGAAATAAGCTTTTCAAGGGACTTCAGTGTGTCTGGAATCTATCTTGGTGTTTCTGCTACCTAGTCCAGTGACTGCCACAGGGCAAATGTTCACTGAGTGCTAAGGAGATTGGCAGAGGCAAGTAGCCCTAATACTTGATAGGAAAGGAAACTGTTAAATTAAAGAGAAGATATTTTTTCACTAGTAGCCAAGGCGGGAAGTACAGAGCTCAGTATGGTTGAAGGTCAGCGCTCACAAGTATATCTTGTGGAAGCTCTCCCCGCTTCCCCAGTTACTTTTCCCATCTTCCCATGGCATTTCTTCTAAGTCTCAAGAAAGAGTTGGGACTACAGTCAGAGTACCAAGGATTCAGCTGAAGCTCTAAAGCTTTACAGGTTGTAATTCCCTTTGTAAAGGGTGACCCAGACAAAGCTCAGCTGAAAGAAAACACAAATGATCTTTCATTCCTATTTCCCTGTAACACCCACTGCTTAAAACAGTCTAAGTGAAATCCCTAGTCATGGTGCTGGAAAGTAGTCTTCCATAAAAGAAAGATAAACCAACCCACCTATAAATCCATCTATAGTGGTCATCTGCCTACATGATATGGTGATGAAATAATGGCACAGGAGTTGTAGGAGCAAACAATCACTAATTAGATTTCAAGCACACTCCCTGAGATAGAATCCATGCCTGATATGGCTTGGGTGTCCAGGAACTTGGTCCTAGATAGGCCATGGGCTTAGGGAAAACCAAATACTATTTTCCTGCAAAATAAATGTAGCCATACAATGACTCCTAATAACATTCTGCTATACCCATAGACTTGAGTCTTTTTCAGCCATCATCAGAGAAGTTTCCATCTGCAATAGATGAAGACAAATACAGAGAGATATGACTAGACAATGTGCTGAGAGTGAGCAACCCTGTAACACCCAGTTCAAATTGGGATGTCTCAATCAAACTTCCCCCCACAGTTCCAAGGGAACTTTGTAGAAAAGGAGATGGAAAGAGTATAAGTGGCAATGGAAGGCAATAAAGAAACAAGGCCTTCCAGACACAACAGGACTGACTCATGTATGAACTTACAGAGATGCTGGTGGCATGCATAGGGCCTGCACAGGTCTAAGCCAAACTGTGTCCCAGCACCGAGAGGGGGAAGTGAACATAGTCTCTTATCCATGAATTAGAACATGTCTCCAACTGACAACCACTGACAAAAGAAAAGTTTGTTTTTGGATTTTTGCAATGGAATTTCAGTACACAAATCACACTTAAGGGCAGTCCCCATGCCCTGCAGTACACAGCCAACTCAAACTGAACTCAATGTTATTTTTTAAGAGTTTATATCTTACAATTTTTTTTTTACATTACTGGTCATTTGCTCATATATTATAGCTTCTAATTTTGTGGATTTCTGTTTTCTGTGTGTGTGTGTGTGTGTGTGTGTGTGTGTGTGTGTGTCCTTCTCCTGTTTTTTCATTGTTTTGTTTTTTTGTTTGTGATTTGTTTTTTTTTTCTATTCCATTTTATTTATTATTTTATTTGCCGGTTTGTTTTCTAAAGAGAGAGAGAGAAAGAAGCATGGAGTTGGATGAGTGGGGAGGTGGGAAAGATCTTGGAAAAGACAGGGGAGGTAAAACTGAGATCAGAATATATGGTATGGAGAAAAATCTATTTTCTATAAAAAAAATTTTGATACCCACATACTTTCAATGTAATTGAGCACATAGGAAGTCAGAAGTACATTGAACACCATGTACCATTCAGAAGAGCTGATAATGGATTCTGGAGTCTTCCAAATGAATTCTTTGAAGACTCCTTTAAGTGGTTGTACATTTCCCAAGCCTCTTCACTTTAACTTACAGATGGTCTGGGATATTTAACTTTTTTACTTTATTGCACAGTTTTACTTTATAGAAAAGAAAATGTTACTGTCTATAAGTTAGCATCAATCAGCCTGACTGACCTAACAGTTAATAAAGTCAGAGGGATAAAATCAACCAGTAACATATCAAAAATAAACTGAAGATAAAAGCAGAATTTCTGTGACTAGTATTATTTTAACATCTTCTACTTGCCATGTACAATACTTCCTCTGGTTTACTATATTTGAGAGTAAGGAATGGTTGATTAGAATTTTTAATTATTTCTTTTTGTGGGTGATTATAATGTAATTGGAATATCTTCCTCTAATGTGGTGATATGTTATTTGTGCTGAAATGTGATGATAATTTGTTTGTATGTTACTAATTAAAGTTTGCCTGAAGATCAGAGGAAATAGCAAGTCATTTTAAGTAAACACAAAAGTCAGGCAGTAGTAGCACATGCCACTTGAAAGGCAGGGTCTCTCTGTGTTCAAGGCCATACTAGGGAACAAAGACAAGTGTGGTTACATAAACCTTTAATCCCAGTACCATCCATAGACATGGAGGTCTGTACAGACAGGCAATGACAAGGAAGTGAGGTAGCTGGGCTAAGAGCCAATGAGAGGGCAAAACAATAAGGCAATAAAAGCCTAGGTAGACAAGAAGTCATGGCATTTTGGAAGCTGAAGAGATGGTGAGGTAAGGTGGTTGGTGGCTCTCACTATTTCCCTGATCTCTAAGGTTTTCACCCCTGTATTTGGCTCTGTGTTTTTTATTTAATAAGACTACTTACAAATTCAGCTACATCTCCTTCTCTTTCCTTCCTCCAAATCATCCAATAAAAAATCCTCCTTTCTCTCATTCAGATTCACATAAATTAACATTCATTACCAGCTGTTATATCCTATGGGTATAAAATCATCCAGGGATGTTTTCAGACATCCTTACTGTTCTCCCATCCTCCTTCTTATGTATTACTCTTCCTCCCTCATCCATTATTAGAGCCCTCCACTTCCAATTTTTTTCATTTCCCCTATCAAATCACTTGAACCCTGCTCTTCCTTTCTTTATTGCTGTCCATATCACCACTCTGGCAACAGTCCCTTTTTACTTTCCGTGTGTGTGTGTGTGTGTGTGTGTGTGTGTGTGTGTGTGTGTGTGTCTATGTACAGATAACTAATTCTAAGTATATTAATGCAACCACCAAGTCTCTATAATATTACCTGTATACATATTTTAGGGCTGACATTTGTTACTGAATAACCACTTGGTGAGCTCTTTCCTGGTGATATTATTTCTTCCAATCACAACATTCCTTTGTAAGCTATAGTTCTTTGTGCAGTGCTCAGGACTCTTGAGCTTTCTCTAATCAACTTTAGCATGTCTATTGTCATTGAGCTTATTCAGCTCATGCTGAGGCAGACATGTTTGGAAAACTAGATGGATATGACTTCCGACAATACTAGGAGACACAATCTCACAGTAAGCTTCTTGTTCCTCTGTCCTCTCTCAGAAATGAGCCCTGATCCTTGGGTGTTGGACATGTGTTATAGATATATCTCTTGGGACTGGGCTACACAAGTCTGAATTTTGATTGGCTGTGCTTTTCTGTCTGTTTCAAAGGTCAATTTCTTTGATGAGGAATGAGGACCACACTTACCTGTGAGTATAACAATGACTTTTTATAATGTAGTTGGGGGTTTTATTGGTTTAGTAAAGTGGCAGTTGTAGGTTTTCCTCCAAGATCCTGGCTTTACTAGCACTGAACAGTTGGCTAGGTTTAGCACCAGACATGAATCCCCTCTTGATGGGCGATGCTTAAGTCCAATTAGAAAGCTATTAGTTGACACTAAGGTAAGCATATAGCTACTGCATCATAAGTGTTATTGTGCCATGATGAATGTTGTTGTGATTCATAGGCATCACAGCTATGTAGGACTGCTGGCTGTTACCCTCATTTGGAAGCTTGCATGCTGCTTTCCAGGAGATTGAAATGAAAATGTTGTTTTGATTAAGATCTAGAGCCAGAAATACAAAATCTCACACTTTTTCTCATTTAGGGCTCCAGGCTACAAGTCTTCAGAAGTGAGTAAGCATCCTGAAGTCACTGTAAAACTAGTAAAATAAAAAAGGAATATTGAATAGTGCTGATGTGGGAGGAATAGAGAGAGGAAGTACAGAGTTCAAGTGGTTCAATGGGGGAAATGAGAAAAATGGAAGTGGAGGGCTCTAATAAGGGAGGAGGGAGGAAGATCAACACATAAGAAAGAGGGTAAAATAACAGCATGTCTGAAAATTCCACAAGGAATCATATTATTAATTTCCTAAAAATCCCTATAATACATGTAAGTTGGTATATAAATATACATGTACAGGTTAAATGAAATTTTCCATCTGGAATGACAATGCTCCTTCCAAGAACCAAAACCCATCTAACAAAAACTCCAACACAGGCATGAGAAGCTCTCTTTTGAGTTGTTGGCAGGCTTTGACCAAGAGGCTCCCAAACTGTGCAGGGTATTGCTATCACTCTTAGTTGTACCCATAGGTGGAAAGTAAGCCCTTGTGGCTGAGAATACCATATACCTCAGACATAGGGTTCAGAGGCTCATAAGCTGGATGGAAGGATGTATTAGACAAGTGTGCTAACTAGTTTTTATGTCAACTTGACAAAAGCTACAGTCATTTGGGAAGACAGAATCTCAATTAAGAAAATGATTCCACCAGATTGGGCTGTAGGCAAGCCTGTGGGACTTTTTTTTTTTTTTTTTTTTTTTTTGATTGTTTGATTATTGATATGAGAGGTCCCAGCTCACTGTGGATGGTGTCATGCCTGGGCTAGTATGTGGTCCTGGATCTTGTAAGAAACCAGGCTGAGCAACTCCTAAGTAACAAGACAGTAATGAACCACACTCTGTGGTTTCTGCATCAGTTCCTAACTCCAATGCCTGTCTTGAATTCCTGCTTTAACTTTCCTGGATGATGACTATAAGTTTTTGTTGTTGTTGTTTTTAATGATGACTTTCATTTTTTTAGGGGTCTCATTGTAGACCTGGATGGCCTTGAACTCACTATATAGATCAGGCCAGCTCAAATTTGAAGATCTGTCTGCCCCTGCCTTTCAATTATTGAGATTAAAAGAATGTACCTCATACCCTTGCCCATCTCTTTAAATTTTCACCATCGGCACTGATACGCTGACTTATAGTCAGTATCTTGTTGTACTATAAACCCTGATATGTCCTAGGGATGCTGTTCAGTTTATTTCCCTTGTCTTTGTTTTCTCCCCCACATCATCTCATCCATGGATTTTGATGTTATGTATAGGGGGATGATCCCTAGTGTTGCATAAAATATAATAGGTAGAAAAATGGCGTGGTGTGTGCACTATGGGGAGAGGCACAACTGGGGGTGTGATGGAGGTGACGAGACAGTGAGGGCTGATGTCTACAAGCTGTCACTGCTCAGTAGGGTTGGCAGGATGGTGTGTAACAGCCTGGAGCATATGCAGATGTAGAGTCAGCCCCTCCTCCTTAACTGCTGAGCCATCTCTCCAGCCCCAACAGGAGCAATTTTTCAAAGGTGTCAAGCAAATATTAACACAGGTGAATTACAATACCTAACTAACACAAGGTAAGATTTAGCAAGGTTGGAGGCAGCTTGGCACTGAAAAAGAATGGAACACTCAAACCAGGAAAGCTTAAATAAAATAGCAAGTCTTTTTTGTTGTTGTTGTTTTTGTTTTTTAACTAACCAAAATAGTGCTCTGAGTGCGAGACCACCAGAAGCAGGCATCGTCCTTGGAAAGGTGGAAATGTGTGGGCACTCTAGGACCTTCTGCTCAGAAGCTGCAGAAACACCTTTACCCTAACATGTCACCACCTAGCTTAAAAGGACTCATTTTATAGTAGAATAGCAATCGACTTCAGGCTTTTTGGAGAATCCATCTGACAATATTATTTCATTCCAAAGGCCTGCAATTTACTTTCAAGTGAAATCTCAATGTTTACTAAAATTTGATTATATGTGTATGTGTGTGTGTGTGTGCTTTTTTCTTGTGTCACTTGTTTTTTGTTTTCACTATTTTATTCCCTTTTCCTGAGAAATTTCTA
Organism: Peromyscus leucopus; assembly: GCF_004664715.2. Lineage (NCBI taxonomy): Eukaryota > Metazoa > Chordata > Mammalia > Rodentia > Cricetidae > Peromyscus > Peromyscus leucopus. The sequence goes on along the minus strand of NC_051064.1, from coordinate 2,721,106 downwards.
TTCTCTTAAGTATCAAGATAATCACATATTCATTATATTTTAAAAAGTCTAATATTTAGGTACTCAAATTACTCATTTCAAGATTCATGTTGTATAAAGTTCTATAAAACACATGGAGGCTAAATCAGTCTGAACAGTAACACAAAGCCTGGCTATATTAATAAGGATTCTTATTATTCCAAGATGAAAAATGCATAGAGTATATTGTATATAGATATTATTAAATATCCTAAACAGAATACAGATACAGAATACTTGATACAGAAGCAGATTCAATTATCTTTACATATTTCTCATTTATGTTCATAAAGTTTAAAAATGAAAAGATAATTCATATAAAATATAATACATAGTAAAGATAGTTTGACTGATGAATTTTGACTTTGGTGCTCAAAAGGGAAATTTTAAAAAAGGATATTAAATAGCGTGTTTGCAAAGGAAATGCTGAATACTGTAGTAATAATCCAACATTAAACAAGTGAGGAGGAAATGGAAAAGGCCATTGTAGTTTAAAAACTGAATAGATTGTATTATTTTATCTCGTTTCCAATTCTAACAGTTCTATCATCTTAAGATCTCTATTCATCTCAAGAAAATGTAATTACCTTGTACAGAATTTCTTTCGTACATTGTGATTTCCATTTAAATGTTCAAGCCTTCACAGTTCTCTGTCCTAACACCAACATAAACCTTCAGAGTGTATCGATACAAAGTTTCTATGGTAATATCTCAATTAAAACTCAAGCATAGTGACCATAAATATGGTCTAAGTTACATTGACTAAATGTTAAACTCCTGTAGCTTTTTTTTTCTTTTTTACTTCTCCTACTAACTGAAATATGGGAAAACTCTCTAGAAATATTAAGGAAGACATAATTGATTACATGTACTGTCCACAGAAAAAATTGTTGAGGATGATTCTCAAATGCCAATCTTGAATAATTGAGCAAATGTAATTTTTGTCATGAATAAATACCAATGAGATTCTGATTAGATTTTCATTCTAGAAAAGTCAAAGCCGTCAGGACAAAGAGGAGATCAGTGGTTGCTAGGGGTTAAGGGTGGCAAGAGATTTAAAGTAAAGGGCAGCCTGAGGAAGGTTTTGGTGTTTTTGTTTTTGTTGTTTTGCTTTTTTTAAAGGATGATAAAGCTATTCTTTTGTATGTTTATCTCAGTGATGTTTGCATGTTTCCACTCAATGATCAAAACAAACAGAATCATGCTATATGTAACAAAGATTAAATAGAAATAGAGTACCTAAAATTGTTAGTGTTCAATGGTGTATTTTTAAACAGGAGACATATCCTAACAACTAAAATTAGTTAGGAAATTACTAGGGAAAATAAATGAAATTATTGGAGAACTACATTAAAAATTAGGACATAGCAAGGAAAATAAGATTGCTGCAGATAAGAAATGCAGCAATAAGAAAAGATAACACCAAATAAAAATACAGAGGCATGTGGAGAGGACAATATCCAATACTTCATCAGGTATAGTGCTTAGAAATTACTTCATCCTTTCTACTTCTAACCCTGCAGAATATATTTTCCAAGGAGTGCCTTGTCTTCTTGGGCTTGCTCTAAATATAAAATATATGGTTTTCAGGATTCTGATCTCCAGTAAGCAGCTCAGACACGTTTGCTAGGACACACAGTTTATAAGAAAGAAATGACATCGAACCCTGAGCTCTGATGCACGAATGTTCCCTATTGAATTAGTCTATCAAAGGACCTGTGCTTATGACAACCAAGTCAATAGGCAACCCTAGGGTTTAGCACATTATTTATACATAATCTCATCAGCAAAAGTTAGAAACTGGTCCTGCCTTTCCTAATAGACAACAGCATGCATCAGCGGCAGTCTAGAGTGCCTAATTTTCATCTTCTTCCATAACATCTCCAAAATTCTTTTCTTTAAACTCACCAAAAGTCTTTGCCTCATTATCATTGTTTTGGAACACCATAAATAAAGGCACCATGTCCCTTTACAAATTAACCCATGACTGATCCCTGTCTAGAGCTGTCTTCCTTCCCTTCTTGCCCAGTCTCCCAGTCTTCCCCTTCTAAAATGAAGCACTGTAGACCTCAAGGTTGACCATTAACAAATAACTTTTAAAGTTGATGCTCACCACTTTCATGAATGTCCTTTGTGTCTAACCTAAAGCTTGATTTTCCAAGGATGTTGATTTACTTCCATAATACTCTTCCTCTTCAACCTCTTCTGCCTCAGGACCTAGAAATAAGTTGATGGTCATTTTGGTCTTTCTTGTTACTATCTGATAATACCCATGTATTTGAAGTCATGTAACACCCAGCTGTGAACTTCTTCTTTGTAACTATTAAATTCCATACCTGCTCGCTTCCTTAATTGTAATATAATCTCTAAAACATCATACGTTTTTGGAATTTCTTCTTTGAGTTCATTCAAAATCTTCTGACAATTTATTTTCTTTTAGATTTTTTTTAAAGTTTTGAGATTATAATACAATTACAACATTTCTCCCTTCTCTATCCTATCTCCAAATAATGCCATATATATCCCCCCTTCTCTTCAAATTCATGGCCTCTTTTTTCCATTAATTGTTATTGTATACTTATATGAATACACATACATAATTCTGAATATAACTTGATCAATCTATATAATGAATTTATATGTAAACACATATATGGCAGTTTATTTAATCTCTGCCCTCTAAGTCTGAAAATGCTTCAGGGTTCAATCATTTATGGCACCACTTGTTTTATGGCTTCCTAACATGTTTGTGCTGACACCTAAAATTATATCTTCTTTGATTTACCATGAATTACAGGCCCACATTTTCAAGAGTCTGTACCTCAGATTTTGATGCATCCAAAACTGATCCCTGATATTCCAGTAAAGCTGCACCATCTACAGTCCTCCTCATTCTTCTTCAGGGCAAGTTCACTCTTCTAGTAGTTCAAATTACAAATCTCATTGTCATTGTTTACTGGTCATACTCTCAATACTGTAGCTAGTCTAACAACAAAGTTGATGGTTTTAGATGCCAAAATATAGTCACAGAGTTATCATTTCTTCTTTCTCCTTCTTTTCCAAAGTGTTTTCAGTTACATCATTTTCATCATGATTGTCAATTAAGCCTTGAATCAGTGTTACCATCTTTGAGCCAACTCTCCACATAGCCCCATCATTATTTCAATAGAAGCTAATTTATGTTACACTATAACCTGCCTGAAAACTTCCAGTAGTCCTCCAGCTTAAAATAAAATCTGAGTCATCCCATGGCCGGCAAGGACCAAAGACAGTTTCTGGTTGATAATGAACATTTGGAAAACATGAATAAATAATAGATAGATAGATAGATAGATAGATAGATAGATAGATAGATGATAGATAGATAAAATAAATGAACGAACTATAGAGCTAAATTCACAAAACTCATCAGGTATGGCACTGGGTTGTCATCATGGTTTGAAATACCATTCCCAAAACTTAATTAACTATTATTGACATCTTTTAAGGAGTTACGCTGTATGATAAAAATAAACTGAGAATTTTTTTGTAAATAGGCAGAAACCAGGGATATGGATGTGACAATCACAAAAGATAAAAACCTTAAACATGAATGTATTATTACCACAAATGTTTATTTCTCATGCAAATAGATTTATATGTGTGATTCAAGTGCTTCAGGTACCCCAGTCCTACCATGAAGTGCAATCACCTTGACAAGAAGTTTCCACAGATTTTAGACTTGAAGAAAGGGAAACATAGATTAGTTTAAAGCTTTTGTTGTTTTTGTTTGACACACAATAATTATACTTACTAATAATATAACATATATTTCAATTCATACATACTTTATGTGATCATCAAAACAGACTAATTAAAATGTCTGCTAGCCGGGCGGTGGTGGCGCACGCCTTTAATCCCAGCACTGGGGAGGTAGAGGCAGGCAGATCTTTGTGAGTTCGAGGCCAGCCTGGTCTACAGAGCAAGATCCAGGAAAGGCACAAGGCTACACAGAGAAACCCTGTCTCGAAAAACCAAAGAATGAATGAATGAATAAATAAATAAATAAATAAATAAATAAATAAATAAATAAATAAAATTTCTGCCACCTTAAATGTTTATTATTTCTTCTCTCATTTTTTTTTTTTTTGGTTATTTTTGAGAGAGGGTTTCTCTGTGTAGTCTTGGTTGTCCTGGAATTCACTGTGTAGACCAGATTGACCTTGATCTCACAGAGATCTGCCTGACTATTTCTCCTGAATGCGAGGATTAAAGGCATGTGCCACCACTGCCCAGCTAGTTCTTCTTTATGGTGAATACTCTGTTGTTAACTATGCTCATTCCATGTGCCATCTAACTGTAGTAGATACTCAATGATCAACTTCTCCCCTTCTCTCAGATGCCCCTAGTCTCTAGTCATGGCCATTCTCTTTTCAGCTTCTAGAGGTAAATACATGGGAGGACATATGGGTGAGAACACATGGTGCTTTTTTATATGCCTTACTTATACAATGTGATCCAGGTCTGTCTGTGTTATCATGAGTGATGGTCTTGTTTATATGCATAAACAACATTTTCTGTGACCATTTCCTCAGGGATTAACTTTAGCTAAATTAATGTTGTCATTGTGCCAAATGCTTGGAGTTTCCTTAAAAACCTGCAAATAGAAATTTATTATCTCATAATTTCATCATTAAGTATATGCCTAAGTTGAATGAACTCATATCAACAGGCATTTCTTGTTTCAGCATCACTTATAATAGCTAGGATATGTAACAAACCTATTCTCGGTTTCTCAATATATGAGTGAAAAAATACAATGTCATTGACTACAACTCATCATAGATTCTTGCCTTGCACAAAGATAAAAAGACTTCACTCACTTGTTAAATACAGTTTAGGAAATAAATGATAAGTGAACTCCAGATGTAACATGTTCGAGAAACAACCGCTATGAAGAAAAAAATGTAGTGGTATAATAAGGAAGTAAACATGAAATTTAAGAATAAAACTGAAACAAAAGTAATGCTGTAGAAAAACAATAACAAGTAACACTTAAAACTGTGGCATCAAGATACAATTAGACTCAACAAGTTTAAAAATTATTCCAAACAGATTTGCTTTAACATTGTAATTTATTTTGTTCAGGTTAAATGCATTTACATCTTTATGTTTCTGAAAATTGGTTAAACACTAACAATGTACCAAAGCAAAATAATCACATTTTCATGTTCTACTTAGATTAGCATGCCAACCATTGAAATAGTATAAGCACTGTTTTAAAATATGGATTTGGTTGTGCTTCATAATGCTTATGTACAAGTGACCCAAGCTTCTCTAATTTTTTGGTATTCTGTTAAGAGATCCTTAAAGAACATGCATAAAATCTAAAGTTGTTGGCAATAATTCCTAAAAATATACATGGAGATTTTTATGTGAAAAACAATTCAGCTATTCTAATACAAACAACACAGGAATTATGTAACAATTTTACTCCTTATAAAAGGCTTATTGCTCAATCACCAAATAAAGTCATTCCAATTATTCAAATCAGATTCGATGGGCAACTGTGAAGCTAGAGTTTCCATTGTAATATGTGGTGATAAATTATCAATATAATGTGGTAAATTAACAATATAACGAACAAGGATCCATTGCAAAATACAATTGGATGTCTAACTGTAAGTTGGTGCTGCTTCTAAACTGATAATATGGCAAATCCAAATAATGAAATGGTATGTGTAGTTTTAAAGTGGAGGTAGAAAAACTACAACTATACATCTTTTGTTCTCATCTTGTTTCTCAAGTAACACAGAAGCATTGCCCCTTCAGTTGCATCCTATGAAAACTATCAACCAAAGAGTTTAGAATAATTATTTTTCCTAAGAACCGAAGAGATGGAGCTTATATTTACTTCTCCCCAGGGGAAAGTCTTACCCAATAATTTATATTTCTTTCTTGCCCATCTATACATCTAGTTTTAGCACAGATGGGAACAGAGTTGAAACTGGAGTTGAGGGCTAGAAATCTCTCATGCATCTATTTCTACAAGCATTATGACAATGTTAAAAGTTATACGTGAATGATTACATATTTTTGTCTTCACTTTTGATCTACACACTGATGTGAGATTGACCTCAGGATAGAAGCTTCTATTCATATCATCAATATAAGTCAAAATATTACTCATTACTAAATCAAGATATATTTCCTTTATTCAATAAAAATAAATGTTTTAACCTTTAAATTTCTATTTATACAAATTATGTAATAGTATCATAAAGCACAAAAAAAAATATTTCTTCAAATTGAGAAATACTTAGTGGGATTTTTTTCTGCCTTTAAAAATGTTTGCATCACTGCTAAAAAGAGATGATAGCCATACTATGTGAAAATTCAGTTACACAGTCTTATAATCTATTTATTCATAACAATTTTTTACATTTAAGATTTGAACAGCTATGTTTCTAAGAAAAGTAAAATGCTGACTGGCCAGTAGCCAAGCAGGAAGTACAGGCATGGTGACTAAACTAAGGATGATAAGAAGGAGAAGGGCAGAGTCAGGAGTCACCAGCTAGATCCAGGAGATGAACATGCCATGTTAATAAAGGTACCACCATATGGCAAAGCATAAATAGAAATATGGGTTAACTTAAAATGTTAGAGCTAGTTAGTAATAAGCCTGAGCTATTGGCTGAGCATTTATAATTTTAAAAAAAGAAAGAAAAGTAACCTTCTAACAACATTCTGCTGATAAATCACACTAGATTCAGCTAATATAATTTGAAGGAAAAAGTCATGTTTAGTACACAGTCCATAATCTTTATTTTAAATTTATTTATTTTTGGTGGTAATTTATTTGTACTGAAATGTGATTTTATTTGTATGTTAATAAATAAAGTTGCCTGGGGGTCAGAGCTAATAGCAAACCATAGCAGAAATCTGGCAGTGGTAGCACACGCCCTTAATCCCGATCACGTGACAGGCAGATCTCTGTGTGTTCAAGGATACCACCAGCATGGAGACACACACCTTTAATCTCAATATCAACCATAGAAGATCTGGAGGTCTGTATAGATGGGCAGTGGCGAGGAGGTCATGTGTTTGGGTTTACAACCAATGAGAAGGCAGAACAGGAATTCTATATAAAGACAGATACACAGGAAGTAGTACACTTGCTGAGGAGGACAGCAGCGGCAGTGAAGGGAAAGGTTTTTAGAGCTTAGCTATTACTCTGGCCTCTTGGGCTTTCATCTCTGCATTGGTTCTGTTTCTTATTTAACAAGACAGTTACATCTACATTTATTTACTTACCTATGTATTTATGTATGGTGGGAAAAGGAGAGTGGGAAAGAGAGAGAGAGAGAGAGAGAGAGAGAGAGAGAGAGAGAGAGAGAGAGAGAGAGAGGGAGAGAGAGAGAGAGTTAGAGTTCACGTGTGGTACAGTGAAATGCATTGAGGTCAGAGGACAACTTGGGAGTCAGTTCTTCCTTTCCATCACCTGGATTCTAGGGGAGGAACTAAGGTATTTATGCTTAGTAGCAAATTCTTCTACCCACTGAGTTCTCTCACCAGCACAAGACACTTTTCTCTTTTTGTTGTGGATATTTAATTCAATGTGATTTTATTTTTAAACTTGCAAAGCTGAAGGAGGTATTAGATATGTTTTGAAGCAATTTTTATAGTTTATATTTATACATTTGAGCTATATGTTAAATATTAGCAGAATGAGAAATTTCTGGTCAAATTTTCAGCAGCCTGAAGGAAGTGCTTGACATCCTGTCACTAGACAGGGTTCCTTTTGATCTGATTTTCATAACCAACACTCTTTAGATAACCTAAACAAACACTATCTTGATTCAAGGGTAAATTTTCACTAACTTCAATGTCATTACTTAATCACTTCTGATAGTGAGTTAAAACTGTCAGAGAATTAGGTTTATGCTTTCAAACAGTTTATTTTTTGCTTTGATCCCATCTTTCCAAATAAAACTAATAATAAAGTTCTCTTGCCTCTCCATCAATAATATTTCTTTGATTCATTACTCTCATTCATAATCCTTTTATGTGTCTGATAGAAACACCAATTTCTCCCTGTAACTCTCTATAACTTATAAAATGAACCTTTAATTCTCTATGTGAGTTGATCATCCCCAAACATCAGTTGTATCCTGCTGCTCTTTTGCTCAACACTCTTTCTCAGTTCCTCATTGCTGACAGTGGGATGTCTGCTTTGATTTTGAGGTTCCTATTTTGCTTATCATGACTCTGAAACATTCCTAGAACTAATGTGAGTACCTCAACAAAGCAAAGAGGCAGTTAGAGCTTACTCTAAAAGCCATATTCCACCTTTAATGACTAAGTAAAAGAAGACTTTTACATTTTGGGTTATATAATGTCACTTACTTGAGTTGAACATACACTGAAATCAGGGAAAATGGTTCATGAGTATTCTGCTTTTATGATTTCTAAATGTTTCTCTGCTTTTGTACTGATTTGGTCTTATGAGAAGATGAAATTGTTTTGAACACCTTTAGTTTATCTGTCTTTTTTTTGCTAGTATATTGTACTTTATTTATATAATTTTTATTAAGAGATTTTCTATTCATATTACATACCAATCACAGATTCCCCTGTCCTTCCTCCTCCTGCCTCACAGCCTTCCCTCCCAACCCACCCCCCATTCCCACCTCTTCCAAGGCAAAGTCTCCCATGGGGAGTCAGCAGAGCCTGGTACATTCAGTTGAGGCAGGTCCAAGCCCCTCCTTCCTGCACCAAGGTTGTGCAATGTGTCTCACCATAGACCCCAACATAAACCCAGTTACTGTGAACCTGACAAAAGAGAAAGAAGGAAGTAGTCTTGAAGGCATTGGCACTGGAGACCACTTCCTAAATATAACACCAATAGCACAGACACTGAGAGCAACAATTAATAAATGGGACCTCCTGAAACTGAGAAGCTTTTGTAGAGCAAAGGACACAGTAAGACAAAATGACAGCCTACAGAATGGGAAAAGGTCTTCACCAACCCCACATCTGACAGAGGGCTGATCTCCAGAATATATAATGAACTCAAGAAACTAGACATTAAAATATCTAACAGTCCAATTTTAAAAAATGGGCTATAGAGCTAAACAGGGAATTCTTTGTCTTTTTTTAAACATAAAATGTAATATGATAAAATGAAAACCATCATATTGAAGTTGGACAAGCCAAGCTACACAAAACTAAAAGAGCTCTAAGACACGGCACAGGAATTAGACACCCATTTAGGCACCAAGGAAATCCAGAGAATTATGAAGATATACTTAGGGACCTATACTCCATCAATTGGAAAATCTAAAGGAAATAGATAATTTCATTGATAGATACCACTTATGTATAGATTTTCTTTAAATTGCTATTTTTTTCTGGTATATATATTTTTTTCATTTTTCTTTATTAAGAAATTTTCTACTCATTCCACATACCACCCACAGATTTCCCCTCCTCCCTCCTCCCACCCCAGCCCTCTCTCCCAAGCCACCCCACATCCCCACATCCCCCAAATCAAGGTCTCCCATGGGGAGTCAAAAATTGCTATTTTTATAACACAGTAATTCTATAAATGTCAGTCACAAAATTTTAATTAACTAAATCTCAAAATATGTGTTTTAAGCAAAATCTATGGCATTGAAAAGTCCTAAATTAATCATCTATGCTGGTTAGTTTTTATAAACTTGACACAAACTAGAGATATCTGAGAAGAAGGAACCTCAACTGAGAAATTGCTCCATCAGGTTGGCCTCTGGATATGTCTGTTGGCCATTTTCTTTAGAAATGATTATGAGAGGGACTAGCCCATTGTGAGAGGTGCTACCCCTGGGCAGGTGGTCCTAAATTGTATAAGAAATCAGGATGAGTAAGTGATACAAATAAACAGCATTTCTCTGTGGTTATGCTTTAATGCCTGCCTCCATATTGTAACACTGAGTCTTGACTTGGTATCCTTGAGTGATGGACTATAAACTTTATATCATTTAAAATCTTTGCTTCCTTAGTTTTTTTTCCGCCAGTTTTGTATCATGGCAACAATAACCTAATTAAAACATTATCCTTAACAAGTTTCTGATCTTTTTTTTTTTTTTTTGGTTTTTTGAGACAGGGTTTCTCTGTGTAGCTTTGCGCCTTTCCTGGAACTCACTTGGTAGCCCAGGCTGGCCTCGAACTCACAAAGATCCGCCTGCCTCTGCCTCCCGAGTGCTGGGATTAAAAAGTTTCTGATCTTTTATAATGTATAATCCCCAATGAAGAACTAGTTCAAGTTAGAATAATGTAATATATAAATAATTCAAGATATAAATAACTTCAAGGCAATTCATTGACTTAGCAAGACTGATCAACTATTTTCTGGTTCAACTACTTTTCAAAGGCCTGGAGTTCTTTAACTACATACCTGTAATTAACTTAAATACATACTTTTTTTGTACAATGGATTTTTGCTAATGTTTTGGTCAGAGTCTCAGCCTAAAATAGAAAAGTGTTGCAGTACTTAACCTGCTGCACATGTAAAAAAATGAATCCTCAGAATATTAAGTGAATAGATGAAAGTTCTCAAACATGATAAGATTTTAAAATAGCTTAAGACAATCCTCACATTAAGAGAATAAATTCCTGTTTATTCATTCAATGATGTTTACCAAATCAATCTTCTTAGGTATCATTATTGTTCTCTCACAGTCAACATTAGCAAAACAGCAAAAGAGTCAAGATGTTTACACACCATCTAATTGTGAGCTGGGATCTTAGTCAATAATTCAGGCACAAGAACGACTTAATTATATATCCTAAAAGAGTAATGAAGATCTTCACATTTCTTATAAACTGTCTTAATCAAACAATTTCACCTACAATGCTATCAGAAAAGATATTGAGATATATATAGGCAATTTGAATGAATCACACAAGTAATCTAAATTTTTAGACAAAATTTAGTAGAGTCTTTGTAATGGAATAAATGACTCATAATCAGAATTGTTGTAGGTCATTTATCACAACTGGGATTTACTTACAGGTATCTTTATTGTTCTCCCAATTTCTTTTTCATATTATCCAACAAGCATGAAATTAGAAAAAAAAAAAAGTCTTTACTTGCCAGATTGTAATAGATCTTGAGTTTGATTTACAGATAAATACACAATTATTTAGATCTCAGGAAGTGGGAACTCTTTTAAAACAATATAGTAGTATAACTTTAGGATATAATCAAGCCTTTATGTATAATTACTAGATTGACCATTTAAAATTGAGTAATTTTCAAGTGATTTTACTTTACATAATACAAATTAGTATCTATTAGACTGAAAATATGATTTCAAATTTAAGTAACTCCAAAGCAACATTACTTAATATTAGAAACATAAACTTAAGAGTATGTATACTACACTTTTATAAAAATGAAATAGAGGAAGAAAACCTTAAGAGAAATGAAGGTTTTCTAACCCTGCATACAGGGCTAAGATGCTAGACAAATCAGGATCATCCAGACCAAAACTAAACAAAGAAATAATGGGGCTAACAGACATTGTGAACAAAATGAACCTAACAGACATCTACAGAACATTTCACCAAAACACACATACACACACACACACACACACACACACACACACTACCTTCTTCTCAGCACCTCATGGAATTTTTCTCCAAAACTGAACACATACTCAGTCACAAAGCAAGTCTAAACAGATACATGAAAATTGAAATAACTCTCTGTATCCTATCAGAGGACCATGGATTAAAGCTGGATTTTAACAACAACAACAAAACAACAGAAAGCCCACAAACTCATTGAAACTGAACAACTCTCTACTCAATGCCTTTTGGGTCAAGGAAGAAATAAAGGAATTAAAGACTTCCTAGAATTCAGTAAAAAATGATTGCACCACATACCCAAACTTATGGGACACAATGAAAGCAATGCTGAGTAAACTTCATATCACTAAGTGCTTACATATAGAAATTACAGAGATTCCATATTAGCAAATTAACAGCACATCTGAAAGCTCTAGAGCAAAAAGAAGCAATCACATTCAAGAGGAGAGAACAGCGAGAAATAATAAAGCTCAGGGCTGAAGTCAATAAAAATGAAACAGAATAATACAAAGAATCAATGAAACAAATAGGTTTTTTTTTTTGTTTTTAGAAAATCAACAAGATAGAAAAATAGACAAACGCTTATCCAAACTAACTAAAAGACAGGACAGAGAGAGAATATCCAAATTAAGAAAATCAGAAATGAAAAGGGGGACATAACAGCAGAAACCAAGGAATTCCAAAGAATCATTAGATCATACTTCAAAAACTTGTACTACACAAAACTGGAAAATCTAAAATAAATGGACAATTTTCTTCATAGATACCACATACCAAAGTTGAATCCATATCAGACAAACAATTTAAATAGATCTATAACTCCTAAGGAAATAGAGGAAATCATTAAAATTTCCCAACCAAAAAATGCCCAGGGCCAGTTAGTTTTAGCTCAGAATACTATCAGACTTTCAAAAAGCTAATGCCAATACTCCTTAAATTATTCCACAAAATAAAGACAGAAGGAAAATTGCCATATTTATTTTATGAAGCCATAATCACCCTGATACTCAAACCACATGAAATTTAACAGACAAAGGGAATGACAGACCAATTTGCCCTTTTGAAAATGGATACAAAACTATGCAGTACTTGCAAATGCATTAAAAAGATCATCCACCATAATAAAGTAGGTTTCATTCTAGAGATACAGGGGTGGTTTAGCACATAAAAATCTGTCAATATAATCCACCATATAAACAAACTGAAAGAAAAACACCACACAATCATCTCATTAGAGGCTGAAAATGCCTTTGACAAAATCCAATACTCTTTCATGATAAAAATCTTGGAAAGACAGGAGATACAAGGGACAAACCTATAAATAATAAAGTTTACAGCAAGCTTATAGACAACATAAAATTAAATGGAGAGAAACTCAAAGTAATTCCACTAAAATCTGGAAGAGTAAAAGGCTTTCTCCTCTCTATATATCTATTCAATATAGTATTCAAATTTCTAGCTAGAGCAATAAGACAACTAAAGGAGATCAAGGGTATACAAATTGGAAAGGAATTAGTCAAAATTTCCATATTTGCAGATGATACGATAGTATATGTAAGGGACCCCAAACATTCTACCAGGGAACTCCTACAGATGATAAACAACTTAAGGGAAGTGGCTCTATACAAGATTAACTCAAAAACATCAGTAGCCCTCCTATGTACAAATGACAACTAGGCTGAGAAAGAATTCAGGAAAACAACACCCTCCATAATAGTCACAACTAATATAAAATATCTTGATGTAACAGTAACTAAGCAAGTGAAAAACCTATATGACAAGATCTTCAAGTCTTTGAAGAAAGAAATAAAAGAAAATATAAGAAGATGGAAAGATTTCCCGTGCACATGGATTGATAGGATTAACACTGTAAAAATGGCCATCACCAAAAGCAATCTACAGATTTAATGCAATCCTCATCAAAATTCCAACATAATTCTTTACAGACTTTGAAATAACAATACTCAATTTCATATGGGGAAAAGTAGTATAGCTAAAACAATCCTGTACAATGAAAGAACGTCCTGAGGTATTACTATCTCTGATTACAAGCTATGCAACCAAGCAATAGTAATAAAACTGCATAATATTGACATAAAAATGGGTTGATCAATTGAATTGAATTGAATCAATTCAATTGAATTGAATTGAAGACTCAGGTGGAAATCCACACACCTGTGGATATGTGATTTTTGTTGAAGAAGTCAGAAATATAAAATAGGAAAGAAAAAGCATCTTCAACAAGTAATGCTGGTCTAACTGGGTGTTGGCATGTAGAAGACTGTCAATAGCCATATCTACAACCCTGCACAATATTCAAGTACAAGTGGATCAAAGACTGCAATATTAAACTAGATGCACTTAACCTGATAAAAGACAGTGGAGAATAGCCTTGAACACATTAACATCCTGAACTTAACACCAATGTAACTGTCACTAAGATCTGCATTCACTAAATGGGACCTCATGAAACTGAAAATCTTCTATAAAACAAAGGTCACCATCAATAGGATAAAATGAAGTCTACAGAATTGGAAAAGACTAACACTATATATATATATATATATATATATATATATATATATATATATATATATATATAGAGAGAGAGAGAGAGAGAGAGAGAGAGAGAGAGAGAGGAGAGAGAGATAAAGAACTCAAGAAAGTAGACATCAACAAACCAATAAAAATTCAATTTAAAAATGGAGTACAGATCAAAATAGAGTTCTCAACAGAGGAATCTCAAGTGGCTGAGATATACTTAAAGAAATGTTGAAGTGAGTTAGAGGCCAGCCTGGTCTACAAAGTGAGTTCCAGGACAGCCAGAAGCTCTGTTACACAGAGAAGCTCTCTCTCTCAAAAAACAAAACAGAAAGAAAGAAAGAAAGAAAGAAAGAAAGAAAGAAAGAAAGAAAGAAAGAAAGAAAGAAAGAAAGAAGGAAGGAAGGAAGGAAGGAAGGAAGGAAGGAAGGAAGGAAGGAAGGAAGGAAGGAAGGAAGAAAGAAAGGAAGAGAAGAGAGAAATGTTCAATATCCTTAGCCATCAGTAAATACAAATCAAAACTACTTTGAGATTCCATTTTACACCTGTTAGAATGACTATGATCAAAAACACTGATGACAGCTCATGCTGGAGAGGATGTGGAGTAAGGAGAACATTCCTCCATTGCTGATGAGAGTCCAAACTTGTACAGCAACTTTGGAAATTGATATGGCAGTTTCTCAGAAAATTGAGAAATCACTCTATCAAAAGACCCAGTTATACCACTCTTTGGCATATACCCACAGGGTTCTCCATCACACTACAAGGATGCTTGCTCAATTATGTGCACAGTCACTTTTTTCTCAATGGCCAGAACCTGGAAACAACCAAAGAATGCATAAAGGAAATGTGGTACATTTAAACAATGGAATATTACTCAGCTATTTAAAAAGTGACATCGTGAAATTTGTAGTCAAATGGATAGCACTTGAAAAAATCATCCTGAGTGAGGTAACCCTGACCCAGAAAGACAAACATGGTATGTGCTTACTTATAAATGGATATTAGGTATAAAGTAAAAGGTAATCATATTACAATTCACAGACCCAGAGAAGCTAAGTAACAAGGACAGTTCAAGGGAAGATTTATGTGTCTCCCTGGGAAGGGAAAATAGAACAGATTTTGGGGGGTTAACTGGTGGCAGATAGGGATGGGAACAGAAGGGATCAGGTAGTGGGTGGGATGGAGGTAGAGAATCCTGGGAAAGTCAACTAGAATTGGGGACATTTAAGGAATGAGATAGAAAGCTAGTAAAATAGAAACTCTCTGGAATCTATGAGAGCTACTCTAGCAAAGATTCTTAGTGATGGGGGATTTGGAGCCAGAACCAGTCATCTCCCGTAACTCAGCAAATCTTCCAATAGAGGGGTTGGGACATCAAGCCAGGGACAAAACCTTGGACTTACAATTTGTCCTGCCTGCAAGATGTACTGGAGATGTAAAGGTAGAGCAGAATTTGTGGAAGTGCCCAACCAATGACTGATCCAACTTTAGACCAAGGCCACAGAGAGGGAGTCCATGGTGGATACTACCTGGAGGGCAAGGAACCAGAGACTGGATAGCCAAGAGACCTGGGATAGAACCAAACACGACCAGCAATAAAAAAAAAAAAGTCAATTAAATCATTTTTTTTTTGAGACAGGGTTTCTCTGTGTAGCTTTGTGCCTTTCCTGGAACTCATTCTGTAGACCAGGCTGGCCTCGAACTCACCGCGATCCACCTGCCTCTGCCTCCTAAGTGCTGGGATTAAAGGCATCCGCCACCACCGCCTGGCCAATTAAATCATTCTTAATGATATTGTACTATACTTGTAGTCCAGCACCTAGTGAAATTCTCATCAGAGAGGCATCATCCAGCAACTGATGGGAGCAGATATACAGACCCACAGGCAAACATTAGGTGAAGCTTGGGAAATCCTTATAAAGAGGTAGGAGAAGGACTGTAGGAGCCAGAGGTGTCAAAGACACAAAAACAAAGCCCACAGACTCAACAAACCAGGGCTCATAGGGACTCAAAGAAACTGCACATGTATAAGTCTGACGTGCGTCCTCTGCATATGTGTTATGGTTCCATAGACTGGTGTTTGTCTTAGTTAGGATTTCTATTGCAGTGAAGACACACCATGACCATAACAACTCTTATAATGGGAAACATTTAACTTGGGCTAGCTTACGATGTCAGAGGTATAGTCCATTATCATCATGGGAAGACATGGTGGCATGCAGTCAGACATGATGCTGGAGAAGCTAAGAGTCCTACATCTTGATCTGCAGGCAGCCAAAACAACTGTGAGCCACACTGATGTTAGTCTGGGCAAAGGAGACCTAAGTGACCACCCCATAGTGACAAACTTCCTCCACCAAGGCCACAACTATTCCAAAAAAAAGCCATACCTCCAAATAATGACAATCCCTATGGGGGCTGTTGTTGGGATAACCTATTTGGACATTGTGTTAAAATGTGTCTTGGCCCTAATACACCTGTCCAAGGCAACTTCTGATTGGTTTGATAAAGTGCTGAATGGCTAATAGCTAGGCAGGAGAGAATAAGTGGGGCTTCTTGGGATAGGCAGGAAATCTGGGAGTGAACCTGAGGTGTGGGAGTTTTACTAACCAGACTCAGAGGAAGTGGGACATAAGGTATTAAGGAGAGGTAAGGAGCCACATGGCAAAATGTAGATTAATCTAAATGGGTTAATTTAAGTTTTAAGAACTAGTTGAGAACAAGCCTACGCTAAGGCCAAATTTTTATAATTAATAAAAAGTCTCTGTGTCATTATTTGGGAGCTGGTAGTCCAAAGAAAGATCTGATACATTTGCCCTGATACATTTGGCATCGAATGCTAATTCTGAATTCGAAAAGGTGATCAGGCCTCTAAAGGCAAGATCTACACCAGTAGATGAATGGAATAGAAATATGGCTGATACTGGATCTCATACTTATGGTGTAACTTTAATAGCAGAAGTAATCTTTAATGGTTTCAAGAAAAGTTGGACTGCAAAATGTCTTGGCTGTGGCAAGCAAGGTCATTTCAAAAGGATTGTAGGCAAGATGTTCCTGGGGTATGCGAAAGGTATGCCAAAGGCTGCCATTGGGCTATTAAATGCAGATCAACAAGGGACAAACAAGGTAACCCCTTGTCAGGAAATGCCCAAGGGGGCCTCTTGCAGGGCCTGAGATCAAATTTAAGTCACCCATTTCAGGTCAGATATCTGTACAAATTAAGAATAACAATGTTGCAGCATATGTCTCTAGTAAAATGAACCTTTTTTTTTATTACAACATAAAGCATGTTACTGGCATATCACACAATCCTGCAGGACAAGCAGTTGTAGAAAGTTCCAGTCACGCCAGGTGGCAGTGGCTCTTGCCTTTAATCCCAGCACTCAGAAGGCTGAGCCAGGCAGATCTCTGTGAGTTTGAGGCCATCCTGGTTTACAGAACAAGATCCAGGACAGGTGTTAAAACTACATAGAGAAACCCTATCTGGAAAAACAAAAACAAAAACAAAAACAATAACAGAAAAGAAAGTTCCAGTCATACTTTAAAAGCGAAGCTTAATAAACAGAAAGAGGTAACAAAGGCCCCATGAAGATAGATTACATAGTGCTTTATTAACTTGAAATTTTTGAATGCTAATAAGCAAAAAACAATAGCTATGGAGAGACATTGGATTGTGGAAAAAAACCTGCTGAATTAAATCATTCTGTATATTTTCAGGATGTCTTAACTTCAGAATGGAAGTCAGGAAAGGTGTTGCTTTGAGGGAGAGGTTATGCATCTGTTTCCATAGGAAACAAAAAGCTATGAATTCCTTCAAAATTAATCAAGATCAAATTTGACCATGGGAACCTCCTGAAAATCTTGGCTGCAGACATGAAGGAATAAACCAAGGAAAACCAAAAGACAGGTGACATCTATGCTAACCCCTCTACATGGGATCAGCCCTGGGAATAGAAGAGACATGATGAATCTTATTGGCTCCACAGTCCTCATGAGTTATTTTTATATGTCATCTTTTCATATTATTAGCTACACGGTCCTCATGAGTTATTTTTATATGTCATCTTTTCATATTGCATAGATGGAGATTTATAGTAGAGTTTGGTTATACAGTCCAAATGGACTTATAAAGTTGACAGATGCCTCTTTCCTGCTCAAAAATAGAGCAGAAAATCATCTTTAATTGACTTGTGCATACTATACATTCAGTACTTGCGGAAATGCAGATATGTATGTAACTTTTAAATATTTGTGTGTTTTCATAACAAAAGGACCAAAACTGATTAAGACAAGACAAATAATGCAGAGGATCTAGCCTCACAAAATTTCTCTGTTGCTGTTTCCTCAAAGTCTGCACTTAGGACAATTTCAAAGCAGCTAGCTAAGACGGCCCAGCCTCAGACTACTCCAGTCAGGACTTCAAATAAGCCATGCACTTTTCCATCACACAGAGACTGGACAACAAATGGTACAGCTAAATCTCTTAGGACTTGACCTGAATCCCAGTTTTGTCAGGGTCCTCGAAAGATGCTGTCACTCCCAGACAGCAGGAAGCAATTTTGAGAACATGACACCCACATTTGCATTTGGTGGATTATGAATGTTTGTTGTTGTTTAGGGGAGTTGGCTGCAAGTAGTATTGGTCATGATCAGGGAGGAAACTAAACAAAGGAAGGTAGATTAAGGGATTTTTTTCTTTGTTTTTCTTTGATCTATCCTTCTTTATCTCCTATCTAATGTTGTTAAAAAGATAGGAATGGTGGATAAAAGAAAATTTGGGAGAACATAGAAATAATAGGATAAAAGTATAGAATATTGAATCTACTTTTAAACTGAAAAATAACTACTCATCTCAAATATTTTACATTGATATGGATTTTTGTGTATTGATACAAATTTAAGATTACTTTAGTTGCAACACTATATATATATATATATATATATATATATATATATATATATATACATATATGTTTCTACTTTTGTTTGAGATATTGTACCTATGCAACTCGTTTAAAAAATGTAATGTAAAGTTCTAGTCCTTACAAGCTACAATTACAAACTGTTTAGGATAATTAAGAAATTCAGGTTAGTAGTTAGTCACCTGTAACAATCAAAATTGTGGTCATGTTTGGTACGTTTTCAAAATTAAACACATATATTTTAGATAGATGTGTGGTCTTCAAATAATTCAGAGCTCTACAGAATATGGCACTGAAAATATTTTAATGATATAAGGCTTTTCATGATAGTGAGACATATCTGCTCCTGGCAGCTCCAATCTACTTCAAAGAAGATGATGAGCATCAAAGAACTACCATATGGAGTTTGCTTCAATTGTGGCAAAACTAGCCACTAAGTAAGACACTGCCCTTACCTTGACTGCTGACAGCATGCTGTCCAAATTGGACAAGCAGGACACAAAGGAAATCTACTGCTGAACTTTGCCAAACTGAAAGTTCCTGCTTCTCAGAAAAGTCTGTCAGATATTCTGGGTCCATGGGCTGAAGATGGATGCTTGAGTGTTACAGAGGAACCTTGAGTAACTGTCTAAGCAGCCAGCTATCTCAGTCATTTCTACACATGTGGAAGCTGCTTGCTCTGTACTTCCTGTTTACTCAGGTAATATTTATCCTTCTTGGGTCTCTGATGGGGTTGAAGACTAGATAATTATAGTTTTTATTTTATTTATTTATTTATTTATTTATTTATTTTTTATTTTTTTATTTTTTTATTTTTTTATTTTTTGGTTTTTCGAGACAGGGTTCTGGCGCCCAACGTGTTGGCAAGAGTTTGTACCTAAAACCTGAGAAAAAAGATTCTAAAACGGAACTAAAAACAGCTTCTTAATTGTCTCTCTCAAATGAGCAGCAGCTGCCAGTTTGAGTTACTGGCGGGTTCCTGGCGTGTGCGCTTGACCTGCAGTATGGCGGGAATGAGGCCTCTGCAAATGGAACATTAAGCTGCGTGGTGGATTTAGCCTTTGCTAGTACAAAACAAAAAAGGTTTCTGGGCTACGCGCTGCTTGGATAAAAGCATAGACTCACGATAGCTCCCAGTGCTGGCAGTAAAGGCACCACAGGCATGTTGGGAAGCTGAGGTGGGCGGAGCAAGCAGCCATGGCACCTTTTCAGTCTTAGAAATGGTGCAGTTTAAAGCAACAGATTCACAATAAAACAGATTCAGATGGAACAAGACTTTAAATGCTTTACAATGTGTGTAAAAGTGTACATAGGCTTGGAAGAGAGAGGAAAAGGAACATAGACAGTTATATAAAGAAATAGAAAGTTTAAAAAAAAAGTCTTTAAAGAGAAAGTAAAAGTAATATAAAAAATAAGCCACATAAAGATGGCTATCACACAGAGAATCTGGATTATGTTCTCTTTGATATTTGTAGCTGAAGAAAAACATTTGATTGCAAAAACTGTTGAGTTATGCCAAAATGTATATTTTAAAGGTACCTTGACTTCAAAATTTAGATGTAAGGATATGTTGCTTTGGAAAAGAGGCTCTGTTTTTGTTTCTACAGAAAGCCAGAGGCTATGGATTTGTTCCAGATTAAGATACATCAGGTTTGACCAGCCAAGACCCCCTGAAAGGTCTCCAATGACACCATGGCCCAGATGATCCAACATCCAGAATCGTTTCAAGGCAACTGGCTCAGACGATACAGTCTCACGGACTACTCCATGAACCTAAAATTTTCTTTGTATCCCCATAAGATACTGCGGCCCCCCTCCAGCAGGAAGTAGTAAGAGAAGCTACGCCCAAATTCCCAAATATACCAAGCTGACTTTGGAGATGTGTAAAAGTTAAAACCTTCCTTTTTAAAAAAAGAAGAGGGGAAGTGCTGTGGGATGTTCTGTATGTCCTGTGGGAGCCCTTCTTGGGTTCTTTGTGGCGTTACCCAGCAGGTCCGCATAGAGGATGATTAGGACCATGGGCCTGAGTGCAGGTGTCTGAGATGGTCTGCACTTGGCTGTGCTGGGGGATGGTCTGTATGTCAAGTTGCTCTGATTGGTCAATAAATAAAACCTGATTGGTCGTGGTTAGGCAGGATGTATAGGCAGGACTAACAGAGAGGAGATATAAAAGAACAGGAAGGCAAGAGACAATGCAGCCGCCACCATGACCAGCAGCATGTGAAGATGCCGGTAAGCCACCAGCCACGTGGCAAGGTATAGATTTATGGAAATGGACTAATTTAAGCTATAAGCACAGTTAGCAAGAAGCCTGCCACGGCCATACAGTTTGTAAGCAATATAAGTCTCTGTGTTTACTTGGTTGGGTCTGAGCGGCTGTGGGACTGGCGGGTGACAAAGATTTGTCCTGACTGTGGGCAAGGCGGAAAACTCTAGCAACAGGGTTCCTCTGTGTAGCTTTACACCTTTCCTGGAACTCACTTGGTAGCCCAGGCTGGCCTGGAACTCATAGAGATCTGCCTGCCTCTGCCTCCTGAGTGCTGGGATTAAAGGCATGTGCCACCTCCGCCTGGCCTATAATTATAGTTTTATAGTTTTCCTCATTACCAAATTCAGAAAAGAAACTCACAAAAGAGATGTAAAGTTAATAAAGTTTGAGAGACATAAAAGCTTAAGTTGTTTATCTAAAAAAATGTGTTACAGTCTACAAAGGTAATTTTAGGTAAGTAATACAAGTTATGATAGAAAATAATTCAGGTACAAAAGTTTGGACTCACCAGGATATGATAGATAATAAAATACTTTCTCCAAATTTGCCAAATACATTTGACACTGTGAATATAATTCTTATATGATAATTGTTATTATTGTATATAATTTATTGATATTAGAGAAAGAGTCTTTTTATTGGACTAAAAGAAGAATAATCTTCTTGTACACTGTGTAAAGATGTGACTCTGTCCTTCCTTACCTGCCTAATGCACCTTCTGATTGGTTTAATAAAAAGCTGAACAGCCAATATCTAGGCAGGAGAAGATAGGCATGACTTCTAAGGAGAGATAGGAACTCTGGAAGAATCTGAGGTGCTGGAGATTTGCCAGTCAGACAGGAGGAAGTCAGACATACAGTATTGGGGAGAGGTAATGAGCCACATGGTAAAACATCACTTAATATAAATTGGTTCATTTAAGTTTTAAGAGCTAGTTGAGAACAAGCCTAAGCTAAGGCCAAGCTTTCATAATTAATTAAAAGCCTCCATATCATTATTTGGGAGCTGGCAGTCTAAAGAAAGACTTGTTATAGGCCATTTTCTTTCAAACTACCACAGTGTTCTTGTGGGATTCCTAACAGTTGGAACAGGGCCTGACTCTTTTGCCTGCTCTTGGGATCTTTTTCCTCCTACTAGGTTGCCTTGTCCAGCCTTGATATGAGAGTATGTGCCTCTTTTTATTGTAACTTGTTATTTCATGTTTGGTTGATATCTCTGGGAGGCCTGCTCTTTTCTGAAGGGAAATAGAACAAATGTGGATCTGGGGAAGAGGGGAGGTATGGGGAAGAGACTGGGAGGAGAAGAAAGAGGAGAAATGGTGGTCAGGATGTAATATATGAGAGAAGAATAAATTAAAAACTGAAAAAGAGAAAGAAAAGAAAGCAGGCTAAGGAATTCACGATGAGCAAGCCAATAAGGGGCACCATTCCATGGCTGTGTATCAGCTCCTGCCTCCAAGTTCTGGCCCTGCCTAAGTTCATATCCTGACTTCCTTAAGAGATAGACTATAACTTGAAAGTGTAATCCGAAAAATCTCTTTCCTCTCCAACTTGCTTTTGGTAATAATGTTTCATCACAGCAAGAGTAACCCTGACTAAGACTTTATAGAGTTATAGATGG
This sequence comes from Peromyscus leucopus, assembly GCF_004664715.2. Classification (NCBI taxonomy): domain Eukaryota; kingdom Metazoa; phylum Chordata; class Mammalia; order Rodentia; family Cricetidae; genus Peromyscus; species Peromyscus leucopus. The sequence continues at coordinate 2,698,120 of NC_051064.1, read as the reverse complement.
GAGCATAGAAGAACAACATAAAGACAGAGGTGCTATATAGCAATGCCTGAGATGTGGTACCAATAAATTTCTAGAATAGGTTTACACAGGACTTGCAACATAAACTGGGAAGAGGCATGGGAAGAGGAACTGCTCAGTCCAGCTGGCCCGTCATACATACCCAGTTACCTCTCAGTTTTGGTCTTATTTCCTACATGTACTTGTCAAGCAGCAATACTCATTTAGGTTGTATGAATGCAGAAGAAAGATAATAAATATTCAGAGCTGGAAATGGAGACTCCACCTTCATTTCTGGCTTCAAGATAGAAGAGAACTGAAGCTATGTCTAGACAAGGACAAGTATCAAGGTCCTTAATCAGCTCCTGAGCAGTTTGTATCTCTTGTTCTCAGCAAAAGCACTCTTTCTCATTTAACCCACAAGTTTGTACTGTGAGTCTTAAGCAATAAACAGCATTCACTGAAATCAACCGCTATATCTCTGTCTTTAATAAAACATGTTCAATGACTACTAAATTCCAACACTGTCAAAAATGAAGCAAGACTTTTGTGGAGTTGAATATAAAACCTAGGACATTGTATATGGCAAGCAAGCAGTATTACCACAAATCTATCATTTACAATATTTAATTGTACCTTTCTAATATTATTTACTTTGGACTAGTAGCAGTAGCACATATGTATTTGGAAATTATTTCTCTTTTATTATTGAAAAATCTATTTTCAAATATTATATTTTATCAACTCTCTATATTTTGCTGACATAATCCTCTTTCTTCTTTTTTTTTCATCAATTAGTTTCTGTCTGTATTTACCTAATACATAATTATTGACAAATATGTTGTTCAATATCTCTGCATTTGGAAGTAAATGTTTCATAATAATGAAAGCAATCAAATGATGTTTAAAATCAAAAATTTAATAAAATTAGAGAATATACTAATCTTGCTCCATAGAGTTTAACATAGACCAGGTATATTCCTTAGAGAAAAAGCATGATCCAAAGTAATTTAAATATTGCTAGTTTAGTGAATGAAGCCAAATTCAGCTACTAGTTTTTATTAAACTATTTTACTGGAATTAACAGCAATTGATTTGACAAAGTAGAAAAAAAAACTTTTTGACCTACAAATAGTTGTCTTCATGTTCTTGACTCTTAAAAATTTTCTTTGAGAAGTCCAAATTACTCAAAATCATTGTATCTTGGAAATGATCAAGTAGAGGTTAATCGCCCAGAGCAGGTAACAATAGAAAAGAAGTGTAAAGGCTGTCTCTAAGCAAGGTAAAAGGGAGTCAGAGAAACACAGGAAAGAACAACTATAACACAGCTATGTCTAATGAATGAAAGATTGTCTCAGAAGATTTCAAGACATTATTATAATTTCCTTAAAATTCTGTTGTGTGTTCTCTGACTTTTATTTGCCTAATGTACTTGCTTGAGATCTTAACATGTGAATCAATTTGTTAAATTCTGGGGAAGCACAACCAAAAGGCATAGCTAACCTAACACCTAAGATCTTAAAGTTTAATTAAAAAAATAGATTTCTGTCCAATTTATTCATTGTTTAGAAAGATTCAGATTCAGAAAGTAAGGAAGATGTAACATAAGGTCCTTTCAATAAATGAAAGCTTTCTGGGGCAATAAGCAGACAAACAAACAAATAAATGGGAATATTAACAATAAAATGTATGCATGAGCGTGAAAGTAGGCATGCTAAATTTATGTGTGTTGGGGAGCAAGAATCAGTTGAGGTCCGAAATTGATTAAGAGAGTTGGGAAAAAGGTAAGAAGATAGTTGCTAACAGCTACAGTCTGAAGCTCCATGGGGATACAAAATTGTTGACTGTCTCAAAATTGGAATCAATAGAAAAACACATTGGTAAAATTCATTAGCATCTATTTTTTTAAAAATGGGGGATAGATTACGTTTACATACTACTAATAACAGATAAAAAACAGAAAGAATAATAGAATGATAAAGTTCAAATGTACAGCTACCAAAAATATTTTATTGCTACTTCTAGAATTTCCAGATCATACATTTATTTACCTATCCTACTAAAGGTTGCAATAAAATAGATAATAAGTAAAAAAATAAATGACAAAATAAACAGTGATTATCCTGACACTTTAAAAGCTTTCCTGAATAATTTACTAAAGGGCATATTTGTACTCCTAAGCTCAGCATGGCAAGGGTTTATGGGCTTCCAGTGGCAGTAACAACAGTTCTCCACCATCTTTAACTTGAAGGATAACTCAAAGGACGATCTCCAGAGCTTGAGTAGAACTGGAAACTTGAACAAAGATCATCTGGATAACAGTGGTGAACATTGTGAAATGCCATCACTGCAGAGATCCCAAGCAGGCAGGGAAACAATGTGAACTAGCTTCTGTGGCCTGACTCTTGGCCTGCTCATTCCTCATGGCAGCACTCCCCTGGCCAAAGCCCAACCAGAAGCTGGAATGCAGGACAATTTGCATGATGCAATGGTAGAAGTCTGCCTTCTGTTTTTGTAAACACATCAGAGAAAGATTCAGAGAATGACAGAGATTAACCAGGACCCAAGACATAACAAAAGTGGTTTTCTTTGATCTGCCATTGTGGATTTGTAATCTGTTAACTTGATAGACGGAACTACATTTCCCAGCATTCTTATTGTCTGTTTCCTGTTAGATTCTTGAATACATGCTGAATCTGAATATTTAGGCTTTGCGAAAACAGGAAAGTCCTTTGAATGGCTCCAAATCTCTGCATCATGTAAAATTCCATTCTTCAAATATCATAAGAAGGGAAGTATAAAAGTGAAGAAATAGAAAGAGAGGTTTTGGACTGAATAATAAGATCAGATGGAGGACTGGCAAAACTGAAAGAATGTGAAAAAATGAAAATAGACGGTGCACAGCTTGCTTGCAGCCCAGTTTTCACGAAAAACCACAAATGCTAGTGGTCATGTTTACTGCATTGAACCCGACTCCCAAATTTCAGGAAAAGGCTGAAGAACCCTCTCAAGGTAAAATTGTGCACATCATCAGAAATGCAGCAACTTTATCTGTTACATCCAAGGGATGGCATTTGGAGCTTTGGGCCTTGCTTCTTAACTACAAATTGACATGCAAAACTCAAGACTATAAAGAAAGCTTGCATAATACAGAGATATAGTAAAAAAAAAAAAAATGTCTAGTTGAGTATGACAGAAGAATTTAACAGTGTTGTATGTAAGAGGGAAGTGATTTCCCTCTTCATGAACTCAGAGTCAAGGTAGCCAGTTGTCCAACAATGTCACCAAGGTCAAGAATCCTTACCCTCATACTCTGTTCTCTTTGGGGCTTGTCCTCATTCCATGAACAGCCTAGATTCCTGCTTCATTTTCCTTTCAACCAGAGGAGAGCAGGGATAAAGCAGCACAATTTGGGCTTCTTTGAGAGCACATCCCAGGAGGCACACATGTGACTTCTGATCTTCACTCAGGGTTATTCACCGTACAGACAACCACTGTAAAGGTCCAGTGTCCAACCAACATTTCCAAAATTTAAAGCCCCAAATTGGAGATAACTGGAAACTGTCCACTTTGTTCTCTGAAGTATTCACTGTGTGTATGTGCTCCCTCTTAGAGAGATGAAATCCCAAATTCAGTCCTGTTGGTACACACTGAATGCAGGATTACTGTGAAGTATGCAGACCTATTATCTGTATCTTCATATATTTATGAGATAATGACACATTAAAAATACAAGCTTCCTTCCAGTCTGTGTGCCCATTATAGAGTTAAACAAGATTTAAAAAACATTTCTGACATTTATTTTCCTCCTTGGAAAATATAAGAATAAGGTGTGGCACTGTGCTTTTTAAGTTCTGCTAGATAGGGACCACAAAATTCCCATTCCTCCTTGGTGGTGAAAGTTTCTGTGTGGCTATTGGCATCTGGACTGTGGTCAGCACTGCAGGGAGATTTGTTGCTTCCCAGCATGCTCTACTTCTAGAATCTGGGGGTCCTTGAGAGGTGATCTGCTCACAGTGTCTGTAAGTCAAGCCTGTGGTTTCTCTGCTAATCTAGTTGCTTCACATACACTTAATGGGAATTCAGTGACTTTGCAGCTGATCAATTCCAAGGTGACATAAACACAAACCATAACTACTCTGTGCATTGTTTATACGAACCTGGAAATTCAGATCTCTCCAGCCCTGACTTGTAATCTCTGCCTGTGCCCCTGCTGGGGAAACAACAGGCTGGGGCAGAAATTCAGCCCATTCAACTGTCAGGGGCTGAGGAGTCAGCTTGCTTCAGTCAGAGAAATTCAATCAGTTGGTTTCATTGTTCTTTACATTTGGGAAGTCAAGCTATGCAGCTCCCTGCCAACTTAGTATACGCATCACACAGAACTATTACAGAGACTAATCTGCTAGTCTGTAATCATATATATATATATATATATATATATATATATATATATATATATATAATCAATTACAATACTATCAATATTTACTATATATCTTGCAATGCCTACTTAAGTGTTGACAAATATAAACTTTGCCCAGACATATAACATTGAGTGAAGTAATGTCAGAAGATACTATCATCCCTGGCAGTGTTTTTAAACTGGAAAGATGTTATCTCTGTTCCATTTGCAGGAGTCATTTATCAATGTCTGTGGGTGATTTTGATCGTCATAACTGGGATGAGGAGGTGTTACTGGTATCCACTGGTTAAAGACAAGGATTCTGTGTTAGACATTCCAAAATGCTGAGGACAGCCCACATCAAAGGAGCATGACTTCCAAAATGCCCACAGTGCTAAGTCTAAAAAACTCTAGGCCTTGGGATACAGAAACTGAACTAGACATATGCAATATAAAACCATAAACCTGTTGCCCCTAACCCTCACATTAGCTAAGTGGGCAGCATGGCATTGAAACAGAGAAATGGGAACCGATACACTTCTTGAGGAAATTTGTTTCGCAGGTTGTATTGAAACCTGTGTCCTTCACAATGGATACTAGTTCCAGAAACTACTAAAGTCCTCTACAATATCAGTACATTGCCTGGATTGACTAGATGATGAGCACTGAATTAGCATAAGATCCCTTTGGCTTGTGGCAGGAAAATGAAACACTCCATGCATACATGCTGCTGAGGGTGGGTCAGTTGATTATGAGACACTGATTAGTAAAGTAATAAAGAGGAAGAAAAACAATTATTTTGATGGATAGATGAACTCCAGAGTGTGTATACTAATTTAGTTATTTAATTTTCATTACACATATGAAAAACTAGAATTTAATACTATGCAGATTTCTTTGGGGAGTTTCATTTTTAATTAGATATGATTTGAGCTCACTCTTTTCCCAATGCTGAAATAATATGCATACTCAGTGTCTGTGTGTACGTGTGCCTATACATGCACATCTAAGAAGGCTATTGCAACTTTTTATTTCTTTACACTTTGACCCAGATGGGCATTCAATGGAACACAAATAAGTCAAAGAGACCTTGGACTTACTGCAATTGAGCTCATTTATTATGTTATACACACACACACCCAACTTTTACAGATTCTTTTCAGTTTGGTTTGCATGATTTTAAATCTTCATCTACAATGAAAAATGAACCTCTTTTTTAACTTAGAATTTAAGGAACAATATGTAGACAATCAATTGTTCATGGCATACTTTTCAAATGTTAAGTAAAGTCTTCTAAAAGATCAATTTGTTTCTACTGACAGAACCTTACCACAATGTCAAGTGGCCAGCTATAGTCTTACTACTAAGGTGATATGAAGCATATTGGAAGTAAAAAAAAAAATCTTTAAGGTTTTTAAAATTTATTATTTCAAAAAAAATATGGCTTTAAAAATGGCTCACCGGTTACAGGCCTTTGTCACAAAGAATAACGAGGTGATTTTGATTCCTGGGACACACAATGAGGAAAGGTAGAACTGGTTCACTCCAGTTATCCTCTGCTCCCCACATTCTCCACATTTACTCCATGGAGCATATACACACACACATAAGCATTAAAAATAACTGAAAATAAAAATTAGAGAAATATGTTATAATCTATAAATCTTAAAATCACAATTTGATTCACTACAAAATTAAAATTTTTTATTCAATTAGGTTTCATTTATATAATTAAAAAAGGCAAATCAATACTGAAGGCTCATGTGTATCAGCTACACAAATATGTACATACAAATCACGATCAAACACACATATCAACAAGGACAGAAATTATAAAGAGGGAAATAGAACTGGGAAATTATTGGAAGTTAGCAATATTGTCTTCATTTTTACTGGTTTATTTCACTTAATTAAATAATTTTTAAACAAATTATGATGGAATATGGACAATAGTTATTCCCCTTGATGTATGAAAACATGTCTGCGTATATGGAATTTAATTCACTATAACTTTAATATTTCCATTAATTAAAATTATTATATCAAGAAAGCAAGATAATTATGTTTGGCTTTTAATTATTCAAAGAGAAACAAGATCATATGTACAAAATAGATTACAGAATGGTTGTGGGTTAACTGTACAGTCTAAGAGAGAGGGAATTAAAAATCAATGTTAGAGAGATAAGTAAAAGATGTAGGTAAAAGCTACAATCTGTAGAGACATAGAGGTGACATAGAGGAAGGGTCTAGGGGGAGGTATGGATAGCCCTGAGAACAGGAAATAGAATAGATTTCTCCTGTGGACTGGGAGTGGGTGGGGTGTTGCTGGAAGGCTTCTCTCCAGGTTCCACCAAGCCCCACAGTCCCACAATCCATGTATAAAATAATCACTCAGATGCTTATATTACTTATAAACTGTATGGCCGTGGCAGGCTTCTTGCTAACTGTTCTTATATCTTAAATTAACCCATTTCTATAAATCTATACCTTGCCACATCTCTTGTGGCTTACATGCTGCTTGTCCTGGCGGTGGCTGCAGTGTCTCTCTCCCCTTCTTCCTGTTTCCCCAATTCTCCTCTCTCCTTGTCCCGCCTATACTTCCTGTCTGATCACTGGCCATCAGTGTTTTATTTATATAGAGTGATATCCACAGCAGTGGGGGATGGAAGCAGGAGGAATCAGGTGAAGGAAATGGAGAGAGAGAGGGTGCAGGGAGAGACTGCTGGAATTGGGGGGCTTTGGGGAGGTTGTGTGGAAACCTAGTTCAGTGGAAACTCCCAGAAACCTATGAAAGTGATCCTAATGAAGACTCCAAGTGATGGGGGATATGGAGTTTCTACTGACCAACTCTTGTAGCCAGGCAAGAACTCCAGTGGCAGGTCAGGGTGGCATTCAATTAAGTTGCTGGCCAAGGGAGTCCCATAGAAATCCCCAAACAATCCAGTAATCCAGACTAAGACAAAGGGTTGCTCTCCACACACTGACAGTGGAGCCCCCTTGCCCGGGACAACATCCAAACAGCTCATTGAACATGGAGAAGTCAAGCTGGTGCATACATGGAGCCCTCACCCACATGTTCAGGTAGGTACTCTGCTGGCTACCAAAGGAGAAATGTGGCCACCAACTGAGCCACAAACTCTTTGTCCTACAATCTGTCCTGCCTGCAAAACATGCTGTGGCATTGGTGGCACAGAACTTATGGGAGTAGTCAATCAATGTCTGATTTGATTAAGGCTCATTCCATGAGAAGCGACCCGTACCTGACACTGCTTGAATGACCAAGAATCAGAGACTAGATAGCCCAGAGATCTAGGGTAAAATCAAACAAAACTGGTCTAAAAAATCAATAAGCTTATTCCTAGTGATATTCTGCTATACTTATAGATCAATGCCTTATCCAGTCATCATCACAGAGGCTTCCTCTGGCACCAGTAGGAACAGATTCAGAGACACACAGCCAGACATTATGCAGAGAGAATCTAAATGGAGATCTCCATTAAGTCCTTCAGAACTCACAGAACCCAATGGAAGAGGAGGCAGAAAGATTGTAAGAGTCAGAGGGGATAGAGGAAACCAAAAGAATATGGACATGTGAATCAGCTAAGGAAGGCACCTATGGGCTCACAGAGACTGAAGCAGCAAGCACAGGGCCTACATGAATCTACACCTGGTCCTCTGTATACATATGACGTCTATTAACTTAGCACGTTTGTGGGACTCCTGACCTTAAGCAGAGCAGGTCTCTGGCACTTGTGCCTGCTCGTGAAACTTTTTTCCTCCTCTTGGGTTGTTGTGTCAAACTTCACTACGAAAGTTGTTACTTCCTCTTATATTTTTCTTTTGTCAAGTTCGGTTGTTATTCCTTAGAATCCTTTTCTTTTCTAATGAGAGACAGAAAAGGAGTGGATCTGGAGAGGAAGGGAAGAGGAGAAGACCTGGGAGGGGTGGGGAAGCCAAAACTATAATCAGGATATATCATATGAGGAAAAGGAAGAGCCAAGGCTAGTAGATGTGTTCAGTGGCCATTGCCGCAATTGTATAAAACAAGGAGTAATGGTCTGCTAAACAAATGGAATGACACTGGATGAGAAAGAACAAAAACAATGTACTATAACGCCTCGGTTAGAGGTGGAGACTCATGAGCCCCTCCCCTATGTGCTAGGATGTTGATAGGCTTGATCCCACATAGGTCTTGTATGGGCACCTATAGTTGCTGTGAGGTCATGAGTGCAGTAATTCTGTCAAGTTCAAAAGGCATTGTTTCTCTCAAGTGCTCTCCAACTGGCCTTTCCACTCCCTCTTTTGTAAGAGTCTGTGACCCTTGGAGAGGTGTGATTTAAAAGTCCCAGTTGAAGATGAGCACCTCACTGATAGTAATAATCTGTACTTTGACCAGTTAAACTACTAACCACTGTACAGAGAAACCTCTCTGATGGGGTCTGAGAAGCATGTTAATATGTGAGTAGAGGGGTACAAATTTAGAGATTAGACCTAAGCATTTCCTTTATTTTCTGGAAGTGAAGAATAAAGGCTGTTGTGTGACAAGACTTTTCCTGGAGAGACACAATACAGAGGTATACTCACCCCAGATAGGAAGCTCACAACAGATCAAAGTATGGATAACACCAAAGTCCAACTTGGTGAACTTGTGCTTTATTGGTTTACTGTAATATAGGCAAGTGTTACTGGAGCAGAAATGACTCAATGACAACTGCATCACTAAATCTCACCTCAGCACAAGTTCTGTGATACTTGGCTTGTTTGAGATTGACTCTCAGCCTAGTGAATCTGGTTAGTTTCAGGGACTTCCTGGAGTTATTTTGAGTAGTTTACCTTCCCTCCTAAGGAGCTTCCCCGCAGGATGGAATGTTTTAATCTCATAATAAACTGTTAAATAACAATGTCTTAGGTAGGCATTAAGATGATAAGAGTAAAAGATTCCTACAGAGGAGAAAAATGTCACCAGATGTCTCCAAAGGTCACTCAGGGACTGGCACAGCTGGAGAAGCAATCCCTCACTCTGAAGACATCCATAACATTCTGAGAGAAAGTTTGGACAAAGAAGTCCATATACTGTTACCCTTTTCTAATAGCTTACAGAGTAGCATGTTTCTTTGTGGCATTTCCATACATGCTTCTTTTTGATAGATTCATCTACTCCAGCTCCTCCTGCAAATACTTCCCCTGCTCTATGCAGATGTGCCTTCTACCCCCAGTATCCCTCTCCCTCTATAATACTTCATATGTTCTGATACCCTCACCATTCTCCTTTAATATTCTACCTTTTCCTATCTCATAGATCCACTTAATGTTTCATGGTTTTTATTGATATGTACAACTTCCTATAAACACATAATTAACAATTACAAGCTAGGATCTGCATTTGAGATAGAACATATACTTGTCCTTCAAGTACATACAACTTCCAAATGCATATTTGGCATAATTTTTGGAGGTAACAGAAACACTACCCACATATTGAAGTGCATGGTTGTGATACGTTTTAACTGTTTAGATCCCTTTGCCCAAAGCACAGATAGTGGTTTGTTTTGAAGTGTGGCACAGCTTCTATAGCTCTTAGAAGAGTTGCTGCCATATTAATATTGAAATCCAAGACTTTCTTTGTCAAAGGACAGAACACCAGGCTTCCATGGCTACTTCATATTAAATAAAAAAAAAAAAAAAACTTGAAGGTTAAATGTCTTTCTTCTTTTCTTTCACACTGACACAATGTTCATTGCTTTCTACAGTCTGAATATAGACACTCATTTTCTCTTTCCATAATCAAATCAAACTAAGGCATTGTTCTTCTAGTCACAATTGCAGTGGTATTTAATACTTTTCATTGTAATAGTTTGAAGTATTAATAGTCTACATTGTCTCTCCATAGGATAGAAATTATTTCCCTGAGCTCTACTTTGTAAATGATACAGACATTTGATCAAATTTGTTAACCATGTGTGCTCCTTCTGCTTCAGATATGGTGAGTTACATTTAGAGTTTTACATTAATTTATAAAGTATTGAGTTAAAATAATGTAATTTGAAGAACATGGTTAATACATGGAAAAAATAGACACTCCTCAAAGCAAAAGTCAAAAAAACATAAATTCTGTGCCTTATAGACCTTCAAAAACTTAGAGTGTATATTACAAATGCCCAGCACAGATCATAATGTTTAGCATCATAGAGATAAACTGTGACTTTTTAAAGGTCACATAGTTACTCAGCATCCTTGTTTTACCTAGAAAATTCAATATCAACTACTTAATACTTATTTCCTTCATAAATAAAATAAATTGTCATCATTTTGATAGCAAGTAATGAGTCTTAATTTATCTATTTTAAGTTCCTTCATTCTTCTACCATTAGATGTTATCCTCTTTGTAATCTGACATTGCATTCACTGACTAATCTTAAATACATATCATTCTAGGAGTAATTCTCTGGAGAACACTGAAATTATTTTTATTCAAGGATATATATATATATATATATATATATATATATATATATATATATATATAATTAACCAATGAAGAAAGTTGACCATGGTCAGGCAATCTGTAGATGTTCATATAATTGATGTCAACAGTGATGGGGAAACAGGAGAACTTATTAACTACTGGTGGGAGTATAAACCATGGATGTCAGTGCAGAGGTTTCTCAAAAAATAAAAATGGAAGTTCCATGCAAGTCAGCTATAAGACTCCTAGGAAGAGAACTAAAAGATCTATATCTAACCTAGGAGATACATGCATATTCATTGTTTTTCTATTCATAGTATCAGCAATTACTCTAGTATGTTTTATCTTAACTTTATTCTACTATATTTCACACCTTAAAATTTGATGCACTCACTTGTATACATACCAATATAAAAATATCTGGCTAAAACATCTAGGGGTTATGTTGACTGGGGAATTTCATATTTTTCTCTTAGTAAAAGGGAAGAATCAAGTTCACTGTTAGGGCAAACATATCCTAAGCAAAATAAAATTATTTCAGTGCATTATTTTAAAATAAGAAGTTTTATATAAATATACTACATTACATTCCAAATAAGTCAATTTTTAATAATTATTCTTATTGTTTCAATAACTATTAAAGTTCTCCAACCATGTCTAAGGAGGAAGTTGTCTCCTTACAATGACAATTATATTCCATGTTATTAAAGCTTCTTGGTTGATTGTTTATCACATCAAAATCTGAATAAAGACTAACTATAGCCTGTTATGTGACTCCTTTCATCCAATCTCTTATGAAATAAGGTATTAACATGAAGACATTGCATTTTCAAAGTAAGTTCATCATACGCTATTGTTTGAACCTTATACTGGTGTACTTTCAGTATTTTGTTTCCTCGTGTTTTGATTTTGGTTAATTTGGTTTTTGTATTAATGAATTACTGAACATCAAATATTTCTGGTAATTTAGAAAATCATTTCCACAGAGTTGATGACAAACTTGTATTAGGCTCCTTAGAACCTAATATTTAAAGTCCACTTAAGCTGTTTCATTTCATCATCTTCAGGATAGCTGTGATTACTGAACTTTAAGTTTGGATTTCTATAGAAGTTACTGTAACATAGAAATCACCAACCCCACCAGAAAAAGACAATAACCAGGTGGTAGTGGTGACTCCTGTAATCCCAGCACTTAGCAGGCAGAGGCAGGAGGATCTCTGTGAGTTCAAGGCCAGTCTGGTCTACAAATCCTATCTTGAGGAAAAAAAGAAAGAAAGAAAGAAAAAATCCCCAAAGTTAATGACTTTCAAGATTTTCTTTCTTCCAGGGACCAGCCTCAGCAGTTTCGGGGTCCAAAGGATGGGACACCTGGAAGGCACAGTAACAACTCAGAGATAGTGCTTGTACAAGCTGACAGGTCACTTCAAGCTTCTGCAGTTGCTAAGTAGCTTCTCTGCTATAGTTTCTTTAGGTTCCCTAGCTTCTCTGAGCTTCTGCTTTTGCCATGATAACCTCAGTCATTTATGATCATAAGTTCCTCCTCATCCCTCTGCAAACACCAAGCCCCATGACAGGTGGGCCACAATGACTTCAGACAAGAAATCTGTCCCTGCAAGTCAGTAACTTCTGTCCTTCTATATCCCAACAATTCCAAGGAAGACCTGATCCAATTTTCAGAGCTTCCATGAGAGGAAGCTTACCTTTTCTGGCAGCTCTTTTCAGTCTAGAACCCAATAAAACTTGCAGCAATCACTCCAACCATTACCACATTGTCTCCCCACTCCTTCAGGAGGAATCAAAACATCTGGATTAAAGCTGCCACCTCCCTTTCTTGGTTGAGGCCACTATTTTTCTCCTATTTTAGATTCTCACACTTTTAGTTTGTCATCCCATCCATGTTACTCCATCCACAGTCTTCAGCCAATACCCCTTAGGGTCTCAAGTTTTGCATAATGCCCTTGGAATATCCTCAGAAACTGAATTATTCATCATGGCCAATTTGAGTCCAGTGTGTTGATACACATCATACCATGTGCTACAGTTGACCACACATTCAGTACAGTTTATCCAAGCCTGAAAAGCTTCCCCAGGCTGCAGGTTCTTTTCCATGAACTGCATAATTGCCTTAACTCCAGCCTGGGAGATCATCTCTGTATAATTTCCTGTGAAATTCACTTCACGCCTTTCCTGTATCATAGAAATCACCATTGATCTAGGAACACAGAACATGGAGATCAGATGGAAGAAAAAGACTAGTATTACAAGAAGTATTTGTATGGAGGAGGATATGACATGTGCAGGCCATAAAACATGACCTTGAGACCCGTAGGCATTTCTGCCTTGGCCCTCTAGAGGCATGCTAAGCAGAAGATGTGGAAGGGAATGCATAGAGGGTTGATGGTCCACAATCTCGGGTCCTCTTTTCTCCAATCTCTACTGGCAGCACGTCAGGCATCTTATGTGCCATTCCCAGCAACTTTCTGACGTTTAATTTAACTTCTATCCAAGAATTTCTGTAATGCTTCATATTTTGTAAAATAGAGTCAATTTTCCAAATGTTCCTAAAATATTACTATTTTTATATATTACTTCCAAGTGAACTTTTGGTTTTCCCATATCTCAAATGTCATCAAATGCAGCTTAGTTGTTTATTTACTTGACTGATGGGGGTATTTTTACTTTTATTGCACATGTTTGGTAATACAGAAAAATTATTTGTGCATCATAACATCTTCATGTACCTACTGTGTTCTTTCACCACACTGTGAAACACTGAAGGAAGCTATTTTTTAATCAACTTCATTACTTTCCATCTTATATATACCTTTTCATTACTACTCAGTTGCACAAGTTGTCACAGAACAAATTATAAATTGAGTTCAGTTCACAACATCATATGCCTTCCTCCTCACCAGCAAACTTTTTTTTTTTTATAGACAGCTCATGTTTTTTTTTTTTTTTTATAGACAGCTCATGTTCTGTGTAGATGATCTCAAAAAAGGAACTGTTCTCCATTCAAGACAAACATGATGATACTTTCCCATTGTGTGTAATTAGTTTACTCATCAACATAGGATAAAATTCTGAAAAATAAGACTTGGGGTAATTATTTCAGGATTTTGCTAGAAGAAACTTATTTATTTATTTTTATTTTGGTTCGTTATATGCCAAAATAATATAATACAAAATAGGTGAGTATGTATCCTTTGGATATTGGTAGGTAAGGAAGCGATGCTCCCATAAGAATTTTGGCAAAAGAAGAAAATCCTGTGTCCATAGTTCAGAAAATCATAGAGAAGAAAGATAGAAAGGTTCTGTGATAAGAATACTAATGAATACCTGAAACCAGCTTCTAACTTTTCCAAATTTGTGTCTCTGGGGTAAGCAATCACTTGTATTTGAATCGACATGGAGAAGATTCAGCTACTAGCAAAAGTAATTTGATCATGAAACATCCATAGTGCAAATGAAGGAGCCATCTGAGAAAGTATGAATCAGGCTTAAAGGAACTCAAGTGGTGAAATGATAGACATGGGACTGGGAGATAAATTTCTAGTTTAGCATACTTTCTTATACATTATGAAGACTTTCCTAAAGATGGGTCCTTGAATATATTATTGATTAGCAGTATGCTATGTATTTGCAAAGTATGTAAAGTGCTGCATAACATAATGAAGACATATGCATACAATTTTTAGTATAACAGTAGAAAACAGCCCTTCTAATGAGTCAAAAATATTGGTCAACTACTGCCAATATTATGTGAAAATCTCACAATCTTACATATGATCTACCTCTACCATAGAGCAGAGATGTGTAAGCAGTGCACATTAAATTTTCTTTAATTTGACTCTTTTGTGTGTGTGATATGAGTATATGTGTACATGATTGCAGATACACGTGGGGGTCAATAGCAGGTATCTCACATCTTATTTTTTACAATGTCTCACTGAAGACAGAGAGAATCCTCTCATCTCTGATTTAAATCACCCATCCCTGCCAGCTCTGGGGTTACAGATGATGGGGTTTTGGAAATCCTGATCTTGTTCAAGTCTTAGGCATGCAATCACATTTGCCATGAGTTCATGTGTTCAGTGTCCCTGTCATGACTGTTAAACACTGTTTTTCTTCTGATGTCTACTACTTTGGGCTCTCCCAATGTTTTTGGCCCCTCTTTCACAAGGATGCCTATGTTTTGCAGAAATGGGTGTAACACAAATCATCAAGAGATGAATACTTTACATTATCTCATTCTCTGCCCATTAAGCCTTGTGTGTCTCGTCACTAATCACCATCTATCACAAAAAGAACTTTCTCTGATGAGGACTGAGACACACTAATTTATGGGTAATAAAAGTAATAATTTAGGAGGTATTTAATTACCTTGTCCATTCAGCATAATACTATTGTAGGCCTAAGACCTAGCTGGCCACAATTGACACATGGTACTTCATGAAAGTAAAAGGTTTCTGTATGGAAAATGACACCATCATTTAAGTCAAGAGATAGCCAACAGAATGGGAAAAATCGTTATCAGTTCTACCTCTGAAAAGGGGCTATTATCCAGAGTATACTCAAAAACTACCTACCAAGAAAGCAAACAACTCTGTTTAAAATTAGGGCTTGGAACATAAATTAATCAGGGTTTTCTAAAGAAACAGAACTGATAGGGTATTCATATATTATTAGAGTGGCTTACAGGTGGTCTGGGTAGTCCAACAATGAATGTCTCCTACAGAAAGGTCAGGTATCTGGTAGTTGTTCAGTCCACAATACAGGATGTTTCAGCAGTTCCAGTCTGATGCTAAAGTCCTACAGAAGTCCTAGAAATCTGCCTTTCTTTAGTCTGCTTTGGAATTCTAGAGAAGGAGGTTCTCCCACCACGGAAACAATGTTTCAGGAACAGGTTAGATGAACTTGCCAGTTAGAGTAATGGCAAGAAACAAAGGCTTCTGTCTTTCATGTGCTTTCCTGTGGGCTTCCACCAGAAGGTACAGCCAGATTAAGGGTGGGTTTTCTGACTTCAAATGATTCAATCAAGCAAATCCTACACAGATATGCTCAGTTACTTGGGATCTACTTGATTTCACACATAGTCAAAGGACAACCAAGATTAGTCATCACAGTGCCACCACTCATTAACTTGACATACAATCACATCTCTTTAGATTATGATTAATTTTCAAATTAAAATAATAACCAGGCCATAATTTCTTCTAACATGATATAACTATCCCATGTATAACTGAAAATGCAGTACGTACTTTAGAATAGGTAGCAATGCTCCTTAAGGACATTCTTTTAGTGTGTCATAACTTAAATATTATAACCACTGATATTATCTTAATTGATATTGCTTTACATAATAAAGAAATATAGAAAAACACAAAAATTGTTTAATGAATGTATATGTATGAATAAAAAATGTTCTTTACAAAATAGTAAAGAAATGCTCATGTCAGTTACAAGTCATGTTTCTGAACTACTCACAAGGCCTTTTAGCTGGTCATCACAAGGAACCTCCTCTGTTACCTATTCTGCTTTTCCTCCACCTTCAGCAAGCATCACAGCAGGTCTTTGATTCTTTTTCTAAAAGAGTGACCCATACCTTCAATCCTGGGGTGTCTATGCCATTTTGTCACCCTCCCTGGATCAGGCTGTTGTAGTTTCTCTTTGGCTTTAATGACAGGGTATGGCATCACCAAGAGATCCCCTGAAGGATCTCTCATACTCCAGAAGTAATCATTTTTTACCTCCATTGTGGAAGAACAATCCAATTCCCCCTGGATAGTCTGAATCAATCATTCCTAACACTGTTATTCCTTTCTTAATCCATAGGCTTAAGAGCATCAAAAGCCCAAAGAGGCCAGGGGGATGTCTGAGCTTCCAGTTCAACAGAATTGTGTTCTATCTTCTGACATGAGTATTCCCCCATCTGAAGCCAAAACTTCTAGACCATCAGAACTTAAGGTTGTGGGAAGAAATCAAAATTGTTCCTAGTGGAGCTGTAGGGTGATGATGAGTGAAGTCATTCCTATTTACATTGCTTGATTCCTGAACCCATGAATTCTGTCTGTGGGAGAAACCATTCTATATATTGGATGCTGATTCAATGCATACACAACATTCTGGAAAACCCTGCCCCAGCCCTTCAGGATACTGCCACCTAATTGGCACTATAACTGTATCTTAAAAAAAAAATTCCACATTCTATCATGCAAACTGTTTCAGGCTGGTGGGTAACATGGAAAAAACAGTGAATTACATGATTGTGGGTCCACTCTTGCACTTCTCTGGCTATGACATGAATTCCTTAATCAGAAGCAGTGCTGTGTGAAATATAATTATGGTGGATAAAGCATTCTATAAGTTTGTGGATGGTAATTTTGACAGAAGCATTATATGATGGGAAGGCAAATTCATAACCAAAATAAGTATCTATTCAAGTGTGGAGAAAGCACTGCCCTTTTCGCAAAAGAAGTGGTCCAAGGTCAATAGATAACCACAAATTTTCTGACGAACACTATTGTCCAAGTGAAGAGGCAGCCTACAGAATGGGAATGGTCTTTCAGCTATACACCTGAAAAAGCATGAATGTCTAGAATATGCAAAGAACTCTAAATACCAAGAAAGCAAAGAACCCAATTAAAAACTAAGGCTTGGTAATAAACAGAGAGTCCTCTGATGATAAAATACAATGAGTCACAAATATCTTTTAAAATGTTCAACATCCTTATCCATCATAAAAGTGCAAATTAAAACTACTTTGAGACTTACTTTGTCTTATAGTCAGAAAATGGCTAAGATAACAACAAATGCTGATGTAGATATGGGGAAAAGGGAACATTTATTAACATTGGTGGGAGTGGAAACTGGTGCATCTACTATGGAAATTCATGTAGAACTTCCTCAAAATTCTTAAAGTAGCTCTACCATAAGATGCAGCTCTGTGGTCCCTGGGAATATTTCCCAAAGATGTTTTATCCTACCTGTGCACCCATGTTCTTGTTTTCTATTCACAATAGCCTGAAAATGGAAACAGAATGTAGCATCATCAATTGATAAGTGGATAAGGAAAATGTGGGGTATTTACACAATTAAATATTATTAAAGTGTAAGGAAATTTCAAATTATCAGGTAAATGGATGAAGCTGGAAATAATCATTCTCACTAAGGTAACCCAGACTCAGAAAGACAAACACTACATTTTCTATCAAATATAGATGCTAGACTCAAATCTTTAGATAATGTTTGCATTGGGATGACCATAGCAGTCAGGGAATTAGCACAGGCCCACAAGGGGAACTTTCAAGGGAATCAGAATAGAACACAGAAAGTATGTAGGAGAAATCAAGAGTAATAGAATAGGAGAGGTTAATTGAGGTAGGAGGTAGGAGGGCTAGGTAGAATGGAGAGATATAATTTACAATAAAGACCTGTGAAAAGCCATATGCAAATACTACACTGTAGAAGATTTCTAAAATTTAGACATATACATGTATAAAATGAGTTTAAGTGGAGTTACCCAGTAATTGGGGGTGGATAATGCCTCCCCCAGATACCATAGGCTGTTAATTAAGAAGCCCAATGCTGACTATGTGTTACCTTTTCTTATACTGTTGGTCACTGAGGTCCCATAGAATCCACAAATATTACATGCTACTGTCATTGTCCTTGTTTACCTGCAGAGATTGATAGTAAAATCCTATTTGTAGAGACAAGATATAATTGAGCCATGGGAAATCTCGGTGGTACTAAAATAGAAATTTCATCTGTACCAGCTACCTTGCCTGCCACTATAAGGTTCATTGAACAGAGCTAAGGGAGAAAATTAATCAATAATACTGTAAAGGGTAAACCCTGTGAGCAATAATAACTACTGGCATGGAAAGATATACCAAAAAGTATAAAAGTGGCACAAAAGTTATGTGAGCAACCAACAACATTCTTACTGGATTTAAGGCCTGCTTCATAAAGATTGAGTACATGCCTGGTAACATTAACTGAGACAAAACTCAACAGCTTTATAATATGATTCTTAAATCTGTTGCCTAAAGTTTTCATTGGTGGTTACTTTGTTTTCCTACACATTATCTTCATTGACCTTTGTATAAAAGAGGCTTAAAAGCCTATAATCAGCTATTTTTATAAAAAATACCTCTGACAATCTTTCAGCATCTAAAAAAAACCACTTCTTTAAGGGTTTTCTTTAAGACTCAATGAAAGCAATTGCGGGCCTAGTTGCAGGCCAGCAGGTAAGACTCCTGCAGGCAGGCCTGACCACAACCACCCCTCATTAGAACCCTGTAATCTACAAGCACCAATCCATCTCCCAAAGCCATCCATCCACCAAGACTGCAGCTGCTCCCTGAGACACAGACTCCACTAGCTTCAATTGGACCAAGAGTGCCAACTGGGCCAAGAGTGGATCCCTGAGATGCAGACACCTTTTTCACTGATTGGAGGAAGAGATGAGTAGACACCACTGCAAGAATACACTCAACAACATAGCAGTATGACACCACCCAAACCTAGTGGTTCTAGTACAGCAAGACCTGAACATCCCAACAAATTAGAAGCACAAGACAACAAACTTAAAAATTACTTTATGAAGATAGAATCCTTTAAAGAGGAAATAAAAAATTCCCTTAAAGAAATTGAAGAAAAGACAAACAAAAAGATGAAAGAAATCAATAAATCCCTTAAAGAAAGTCAAGGAACTCAAGAAAAAGCAATCAGATAGGAGAAGGAAAGAGTCCAAGACTTGAATATTAAAATAGAGGCAATAAAGAAGACGCAAGCTGGGCGGTGGTGGCGCACACCTTTAATCCCAGCACTCGGGAGGCAGAGCTAGGCAGATCTCTGTGAGTTCGAGGCCAGCCTGCTCTACAGAGTGAGTTCCAAGAAAGGCACAAAGCTACACAGAGAAACCTTGTCTCGAAAAACCAAACCAAAAAAAAAAAAAAAAAAAAAAAAGAAGAAGAAGAAGAAGAAAAGAAGACACAAATTGAGGGAATGTGAGGGAATGCTGGAATGGAAAATGTGAGCAAAAGAACATGAACTACAGGTGCAAAAATAACCAACAGAATGCAAAAGATGGAAGAGAGAATCTCTGGTGTTGAAAATACGATAGAGGAAATAGATTCCTCAGTCAAAAAAAAAATTAAAGCCAACAAAGTCATAACACAAAAACATTCAGGAAATCTGGGACATCATGAAAAGAACAAACCTGAGAATAATATAGATAGAAGAAAACTTTCTCAACCTAAAGAAGGAACAGTCTATGAAGATACAAGAAGCTTACAGAACACCAAATAGGCTGGACACCACCCCAAAAAAAGTCTCCTCACCACATAATAATCAAACCACTAAGCATCATACAGAATAAAGGATATTAAGAGCTGCAAAGAAAAAGGCAAAGTAACATATTAAGGCAGACCCATCAGAATAACACCTGACCTCTCAATGGAGACTCTGAAAGCCAGAAGTTCCTGAACAGACATTATGCAGACACTAAGACACCACATATGCCAACCAAGATTATTATACCCAGCAAAACTCTCAATCACCATAGATGGAGTAAACAACATTTCCATGAAAAAAAAAAAAACAGATTTAAGCAATACCTATTCACAAATCCAGCCCTGCAGAAAACACTAGAAGGAAAAAAATTCAACCCAAGGAAGTTAGATGCACCCATAAAAACATAGGCAATAGGTAATCCTACACCAACAAATACCAAAGAAGAGAAACACACACACACACACACACACACACTACCATAAAAAAAAACAGGAATTAACAATCAATGGTCATTAATATCATTTAATATCAATGAATTCAATATGCCTATAAAAAGACACAGGTTAACATAATGGATATGAAAACAGAATCCATCCTTCTGCTGCATACAAGAAACACACCTCAACTTCAAAGACAAGCACTACCTTAGAGTAAAAGGCTGGGAAAAGACTTCCCAATCAAATGGACTTAAGAAGCAAGCAGCTTCAGCTATCCTAATGTCTAATAAAATAGACTTCAAACTAAATTTATTCAAAACAGATCAAGAAGGACATTACATATTCATCACAGGAAAAATCCACCAAGATGAAGTCTCAATTCTGAACATTTATGCCCCAAACACAAAGGTATTCACAAATGTAAAAGAAACATTACTGAAGCTTAAATCACACAACAAACCACACACACTAATAGTGGGAGACTTCAACATGCCACTCTCACCAATGGACAGGTCTGCCAGACAGAAACTTAACAGAGATATAAGGGAACCAAGAGATGTTATGACTCAGTGGACTTAATAGACATCTACAGGACATTCCACCCAAACACAAAAGAATTTGCCTTTTTCTCAGCAGCACATGGAACCTTCTCTAAAATTGGCCACATACTTGGTCACAAAGCAAATCTCAACAGATAAAAGAAAAATGGAATAACTTCCTGTATTTTATCAGACCACCATGGCTTAAAGTTACATTTCAACAACAACACAAATTACAGAAAGCCTACTAACTCATGGAAACTGAATAATGCTCAAATGAATCAAGGGAGAAATAAAGAAAGAAATTAAAGACTTCATAGAATTCAAAGAAAATGAATGTACAACACAACAAAACTTATGGGACACTATGAAAGCAGTACTAAGAGGAAAGTTCATAGCTCTAACTCCCTACATAAACAAGTTGGAGAAATCTCACACTCACAACCTAACAGCACATAAGAAATCTCTAGAATAAAAAGAAGCAAGCTCACACAGGAGAAGACACCAGGAAATAATTAAATTGAGGGCTGAAGTCAATAAAAGAGAACAATACAAAGAATCAGTGAAACCAAGTGTTGGTTCTTTGAGAAAATCAACAAGATAGACAAAACCTTATCCAAACTAAACAAAAGCAGAGAAATGATAACCAAATTAAAAAATCAGAAATAAAGTGGGGATATAATAACAGGCACTGAGGAAATCCAGAAAGTCATTAGGTCATACTTCAAAAACCTGTACTCCACAAAAAATGGAAAATGTAAAAGAAATGGACAATTTTTTCAATAGGTACCACATACCAAAATTAAATCATTTCAGATGAGCAATTTAAACAGACATATAGCCCCCAAGGAAATAGAAGCAGTCATCAAAATTCTCCCAACCAAAAACTAAATAAAAACAAAAACCTCAGGCCCAGAGGGTTTCAGCCCAGAATTCTACCAGAATTTCAAAGAACTAATATCAATAGTCCTGAGATTGTTGGGAACAATAGGAACAGAAGGAACATTGCCAAACACTTTTTACAAGGCTGCAGTTACCCTAATGCCTAAACCACATAAAGACACAACTAGGAAAGAGAAATGCAGACCAATCTCCGTCATGAACATTGATGCAAAAATTCTCAATAAAAGACTAGCAAACCAAATCCAAGAACACATCAAAAAAAATCATCCACCATGATCAAGCAGGCTTCATCCCAGAGATGCAGGGATGGTTCAACACATAAAAATCTGTCAATGTAATATACCATATAAACAAGCTGAAAGGAAAAAAAACCACGTGATCATCTCATTAAATGCTGAAAAGCCTTTGACAAAATTTAACACCCCTTTATTATAAAAGTCTTGGAGAGATCAGGGATACAAGGAACATACCTAAACATAATAAAGCAAATATTCAACAAGCCAACAGCCAACATCAAACCAAATGGCATGAAACTCAAAGTGATTCCACAAAAATCAGGAAGAAGACAAGACTGTCTACTCTCTCTACACCTATTCAGTATAGTACTTGAAGTTCTAGCTAGATCAAGAAGACAACAAATGGAGATCAAGGGATACAAATCGGAAAGGAGACAGGCGGTGGTGGTGCATGCCTTTAATCCCAGCACTTGGGAGGCAGAGGCAGGTGGATCTCTGTGAGTTCGAGGCCAGCCTGGTCTACATAGTGAGTTCCAGAAAATGCACAGAGCTACACAGAGAAACCCTGTCTCAAAAAACCAAAAAAAAAAAAAAAATGAAAAAGAAGAAGTCAAACTTTTACTATTTGCATATGATATGATAGTGTACATAAGTGATCACAAAAACTCTACCAGGGAGTGGTGCTTACAACTAATAAATAAACACCTTCAGTAATATAGCGGAATTCAAGATTAACTCAGTAAAATCAATAGCCCTCCTATATACAAATGTTAAACAGGTCGAGAAAGAAATCAGAGAAACATCACTCTTAACAATAGCCAAAAATAATATAAGATACCTTGGGGTAACTCCAACCAAGCAAGTAAAAGACCCGTGTGACAAGAACTTTTAAGTCCTTGAAGAAGGAAACTGAAGAAGATATCAGAAAATGGAAAGATCTTCCATACTCATGAGTAGGTAGAACAAACATAATAAAAAAAGTCAGTCTTACCAAAAGCAATCTACAGATTCAATGCAATCCCCATCAAAATCCCAACACAAATCCTTACAGACCTTGAAAGATCAATACTCAACTTCATATGGAAAAACAAAAAATCCTAGGATAGTTAAACAATCCTTTACAATAAAGCAGCTTCTGGAGACATCACCATCCCTGAATTTAAACTGTACTATAGAGCTATAGTGATAAAAAATAGCTTGGCATTAAAAACTGACATGTGGACCAATTGAATGGAATTGTAGACCTTGACATTAATTCACACACCGATGAACACTTGATTTTTGACAAAGTAGCCAAAACTGTACAATGGAAAAAAAGAAAGCATCTTCAATAGATGGTGCTGGCATAACTGGATATCAACATGTAGAAGACTGCAAATAGATTCATGTCTATCACCATGCACAAAACTCAAGTCTAAGTGGATCAAAAACCTCAACATAAATCCAGCTACACTAAACCTGATAGAAGAGAAAGTAGGAATTAGCCTTGAATGCATCGGCACAGGAGACCACTTCCTAAATATAACACCAGTAGCACAGACACTGAGAGCAACAATTAATAAATGGGACCTCCTGTAACTGAGAAACTTCTGTAAGGCAAAGGACACTGTAAATAAGACAAAATGACAGCCTACAGAATGGGAAAAGATCTTCATTAACCCCACATCTGACAGAGGACTGATCTCCAGAATATATAAAGAACTCAAGAAACTAGACATCAAAATACCAGACAACCTACTTTAAAAAAATGGGCTACAGAGCTAAACAGAGAATTCTCAACAGAAGAATTTCAAATGCCCAAATGACATTTAAGAAACTGCTCAACATCCTTAGTCATCAGAAAAATGCAAATCAAAATGACCCTGAGATACCATCTTACACCTGTCAGAATGGCTAAGATAAAAAAAAGCTGAAGACAGCTTATGTTGTAGAGGATGTAGAGCAAGGGGAACACTCCTCCACTGTTGGTGAGAGTGCAAACTTATACAGCCACTTCTGAAATTAGTATGGCAGTTTCTCAGAAAATTCGTAATCAATCTACATCAAGACCCAATGATACCACTCTTTGGCATATACCCAAGAAATGCTCAATCATGCCACAAGGACACATGTTCAACTATGTTCATAGCAGCATTATTCATAATAGCCAAATCCTGGAAACAAACTAGATGCTCCTCAACCAAAGAATGGATAAAGAAAATACCAAAGAATGATAAAGAAAATGTGATACATATACATAGTGCAGTATTACTCAGCTGCAAAAATGAATGACATCATGAAATTTGCAGGCAAATGGAACTAGAAAATATCATCCTGAGTAAAGTAACCCAGACTCAGAAAGATAAACATGGTATGCACTCACTCATAAGTGGATACTAGAGAAAAAGATAATCATATTACAACCCTACAGCTCTAGAAAAGCTAGATAAGAAGGAGAACCCTAAGAGGAATGCATGGTTTGCCCTGGGAAGGGGAAATGGATGAGATCTCCATGAATAAACTGGGGACAATGGGGGCAATAGAGGGGAGAGGATGGGAGATGAGAACATGAAGGAACAGGATGGTTGGAATGGAAGAGGGACAGAGTGGGAGAGCAATGAATGAGATATCTTGGTAGAGAGAGACATTATCTAATAAGGGAAAAACCTGGTGCTAGGGAAATTCCCAGAAATCTGTAGTGGGTAGCTGTTCCAGCTTTGACCTGGTAGTACTACCCCTAGTGAGGCTTCTGGTAACTGCTGTGCCTACCTATGAATACCCTAATTGTCATCATAGAGCCTTCATCCAGAAACTTGTTGGGCCTGCCGACAGTCAGCTGGGTAGCTGGGTAGAGGTGTGCGGATTGAAGAGACAATGAAGAAGACAGAAAAGAGTTGAGAGGTCTGCTGGTCAATGCCGGACAGCCCCGAGTTTATTTCACAGCCAGCTTATATACAGTCTTGAAGGACAGAAGTAGAACAATGCACAGCACAGGCATTCAACCATTATCTATCCTGCCTTGTGTCAAGGAGCAGGCAGTTTCATTTTCAATCTCAATGTACCTCTGGCTGGCATCAGCAGCCTCCATCTATAGAGGTAGATAGTGTGTTCCTTCTTGTGGGCTAATTAGGACTTTCTCGCAGCCCTTCAAGGAGACTCTGTGAGCTAATCAGAACTTTCTCACAGCCTTGGAGCAAACAAACTTGAACTCTATTGACTCAGAATAGACTTTAGATTCAAACTGGGAAACTGAGTCAGTTGTGGGCTCCCACATTATCTGATAGAATCAGATGCAGAGATCCACAGCCAAGCACCAGGCTGAGCTCCAGGAGTTCAGTGGAAGAGGGGGAAGAGAGATTATATGAGCAGAGGGGGGCAAGATCATGATGGGGAAATCTACAGAGACATCTGAACCAACCTAATAGGAACTCATAAACTTTAGACCCACAGTTGTGGAACCTTCATGGTACCATACTAGGCCTTCTGCATGCAGGAGACAGTTGTGTAGCTTAGTCTGTTTGAGGGCCCCTGGCAGTGGAATCAGGATCTATCCATGGTTCATGAGCTTCCTTTCTGGAGCATATCACCTATGGTGGGACACCTTGCTCAGTCTTGATGAGGTGGGATGGGGCTTGTTCCTTCCTCAACTGAATGTACCAGGCTTTTCTGATTCCCCATGGAAGGCCTTAAACTTGAAAGAGGGGTTGAGGGATGGGTCCAGAGGGGTGGAGCAGGAGGAGGAATGAGAGGGGGATCTGTGGTTGTATGTAAATGAATTTAAAAATTTTAATAAAAAATTTTTAATAAATAAAAAGATTCAGTGAGAACCCAAGGCATTTTTCAGATGAGAAAGTTTCATGCATACATAAACACCATGACTTGAAAGAAGCAACAGAATGTGACAGTGCAGCAAAAGTAAGGGACATACCTTATCTTAGAGAATGTGGCATCAGTTTATAACTGCTTATCATGTGACACTTTTATACACGTAGTTAATGAATTTTAGTCATTTTGCACACCCATTTCCCTCTCATCCCCATTCCTCTCACACTGGAACCCTTCTTCTCAAGATGCCCCCCTGCTATTTTCATATCTTCTTTCTGCACATGGCCCACTGGGTTTAATTGGAGTCTCTCCCCTAAGTATGGGAGCAGCAGTTATTTATTGGTGCAAAGGTAATTTACAGTAGCTACATCCCTGAAGGAAATGATAGCCCTCCTCTAACACATAAGAAGCAGCTGGCTCGCAGGGAGGGATAGAACCTTGTGGGCCTCTCACCATTACTATTGATGAAGAGACAGCACACTTTGGTCACAGTGTCAGTCAAGCAACATCACATTTTACTGAAAAAAAATTGAAGAGAGCATTTTTTTATTTCAAAATTTGTTGCCAATTAAAATGATTATTCATGACACTCTATTGTGGAATATTACTTTTCCTATGCAAAAATGTGTTGGATTTGTTTATGCTACATTTGTTTAATTGTTTAAAGATGTGTTGCTGTTTCACCTTGCCTGCTTAAGACATCTGAATGGTCTAATAAAAAGCTGAATGGTCAATATTTAGGGAGTAGAGGGATAGGTAGGGCTAGAGGGCAGAAAGGATAAGTAGGAGGAAAAATCTAGGTGAGAGAGAAAGAGAGAGGATAGAACAGGGGAAAAAGAGAGGGTGATGCCTGGGGCCAGCATGCCAGGCGACAGACAGACAGACAGACAGACACAGAGTAGGATGTACAGAATTAAAGGAAGGTAAAAGGCCCTGAGGCAAAATGTGGATGAAGAGAAACAGGTTAATTTAAGTTATAAGAACTAGTGAGACAAGCATAAGCTAAGGCCAAACATCCATAACTAATAATGAGTATCTGTGTCACGATTTGGGAGCTGGTTGGTGGCCCAAATGAAAGCCTGCTACACACTGTATGTGGTCACTTAGCTATTTGGCATATGTATAGTCCAATCACTTCCAATTGACTCCAACTGATCTTAATTAATTTAGATACCAATGTTGATTAAACTAACTTTTGAAGTGGTTTTAATTGATAATTGGATTCAAAAGTAATTTAACTTTTTTTTTCTAAATTCTTTACAAAGTATTCTTTTTAATCCAAAGGTGTATTTGCTACAAATTGCATATAACTAGGTGTAACAAAAAGTCTAAATATAGAGTTCTCTACAAAAAAAATGAAACTAGCATTTGCAGAACTACAGTGTGCTGCTATTATAAAAATTATTACAGAATTCAATAATGCTTTCATTTTCAAAACTAATCTGATGGTTAAGACCTTGCTTATATAGCTATAAAAATGAATTATTTACATTTTTTAATGATTTGGGGGAAAATATAAGGTATTTTTAAACTATCACATGCTAGTGTTATAGTAAATGAGTATAGTTTTATCAGCAGAAAGTAATTTACATAAAACAAATGCTGAGTTATTGAATATGATAATCTGTGGAAACCTATTCTTGTTTGTCATATTTTGTGAGTTTTGGCAACATCAAAATTATAAAAATCTGATTTATGCACTAAATTCAATTCATAATATAACAACATACAGATACATGTGTCATATAATATATAATTTAAACATGATTGCTATACATTTCATTCATTCTTTCATGGTTTTGCCAGTTTTCTCAGGCACCCAGACACTATGATTAAAATCCCAGTTTGCCTGATATGAATGCTTGCTTGAACTAATGAATATTTTCATAAAAACACTCCAACTATGAATGTTTAAAAATCCTTGTCACAACATTCACCAAACTTACACATGACAGCTAGCATGTGTTACTGCATTTTCATGTTAAATATTTGATGACTGCCTCTTTAAATCCAAGATTCATAACCCAAAGGCTTTCATTTTCTTACACCATGTGTAATTCAAGAGACATTTATTAGTACAGTCTTCTTTTATGCATCAACAAAATATATCTGAAGAAAGCAATATATGAATTCCTTCGAATTTTGGACATATTTTAAGGTATTAATTATTTATAAGAATACTTTATTATATGTATTCAATGCCTGTTTTTCTCTTCTTCTCAGTGGAATAAAAATAAGATTTACAGTAAAAATGGTTCTTTTTAAAATTAAAACTATACTACAGCTTGAATCTTTTTTTAAGTTACATTAAAAATGTGTAGAGATTTCCTCACCTGCCTATGCTTTCAGGAAATGATTGTAGCTCCCAGCTAAAACTCAGGTTCTAAGATATATCAGTGTCCCTCCAGTACCTTCTTAAAGTGATGTCAAATTTAGAATTACAAATTTAATTATAAAATATATATTTTAAAATTAAATAATTACAACCAGTACAGGGGAATGTCATTTTTACTATTTAATAAGGAAGACAACCAAAACTCTTTATAGTTGGCAAAAACAAAGTTTAACCATTTATAAGTCCCCCAGTTTTGACCTCAGCTGTACAAAGAGACAGACTATAATAGAAACCTTTGTCTTGACGCTTTCCATAAAGCAAATCATTTCAGTCTTATCACATAATTCTCCATTGGCTTCACAATCAAAATGTTGGGTCTTGATCTCACAATCAAAAAAGTTAGTATTCACTTAATGGGTGATCAACCTATCTTTCTAATATAGGATAATGGACAGTTATTTTATTGTAATCTTTATATTTTCCAAACATTCCAATTATCACATTTTACTCCTGATTTATTGGGAGAGAGGGAGTTTCTATGTATCTAAATCCCCAACTTTTAATGCTCCTGCCTCAGCTTCTGAGGTCCTAGGATCAAAGTTGTGTATTAGCAAGCTAGATCCTAGTATGCTTCCTTCATCTTTAACTAGTCACAGGTTTCAGTATGCTATCAAATATCTGATATGGTTTGATGTTATGTGATGGTTTTTCTACCTACAGAAAATATATGTGTGCATTTATACATAAAATAATGCTCTTTCTGTAATACTGAAATTTCCAAAGGCAGGCATGTTTTAAAAGGACATTTTAGGCCTTAAGCCAAAACTGACATTCCACCTTTAATTATGTGAAAATCAAAAGAATGTATTTTAATGACAAATTATGAGAAACTCATGAAAACCATACTTTCTTTTAAAAGCAAGAATTACAAAATTGCTTTTCCCTTTATGAACTGTTCCTGTCAATATCTGCAGACAATCATTCCCGTATGCTTTTATAATGAAACTCTGCTTTCATGAAGCCTGGTCCATTCCACTCTGATTCTCATGATCACATCTGTCAAGAGCCCAGCTCCCCAGCTGTTACATTTGCTGAAAATTGGCACTTAGATCTCAATTTTTCTCCTCAGAAAAATTTCTGCAGTCACCCTAGGAGATTGTTAAAAGCCACAGGTGCTGTGCACCCCAAACCCTAGCCTCTCGACCTTTCCTGTCACCCTGTCCCCCACCCTGCTCCTTGAACTTACACTTTCCTAAACACAGGATTTGTTATCTCCCAAACTGTGCAGGCTGGCCTTTGTCGTTGCAAGGATTCTGATTTCTTCTCATCCTTTTTTTTTTAACTGTTTTTACTATTATTTAACTACACTAGTTATACCTTAAAAGGATTACAATTGAAAACACAAGTGTGTTAGCCTTTCTACTGTCTATATAATTAGCAACTTCACTACCACACTCCTAACTCTATCCAGGCACACGTTTATGTGGCAGAATTGCAACCATTGGATTCATAATATATAAATACCTTTCCTCTCTGTCTTTGTATTTTATTTACTTAAAAAAAAAAACTTCACATTTTGAATGACCCCTATTGGCTTTCTCTGCCCAATGTAGTCCCAGGAACTGGGTCCTCCTAAATGTTAAAACACAGTGGTGAAGGTCAGGGGAAGATGCCTCTGTTACTAAAGTGCTTGTCATATAAGCATGAGGAGCCAAGTCCATCCCTAGAACTGACATGAAAAGTGAGATGTGGTGGCATGTGCCTGTAATCCCAGACCTGGGGAGAGAGAGAAAGGAGAATCACTGGAGTTTGCTGGCCAGGCAGTCTAATAAAGTTAGTGAACTTCAGCTTTAGAGAGAAAGCCTGTCTCAAAAAGTAAAGTGGGGTGTAATGGGGGGAAAAACCGATGTGGATTGTTAGCCTCCATACCTATGCACACATACATGCAGAAACAGCTATAAACACAGACACAAGAGCAAACACTGACTTTTTCCAATAGAGATGGTAAGCTTATTCTTTGGCAAGGGTACTGCATGCATTGGGCAGGCAACTTTGCTGTTCTCAACACAGTGATTTCAAACCTTCTATATTCTTTTCAAACTGTAGAAAGCCCAGTCATTGCTTCAAATCCCACTACAGGTCCAAAGGGTTAGAGAAAAGTGCCCTTCAGTGACAGAGAGAATTGAACCAGTAAACTGAACCTACTTTTGTTCCAATCTTTTATTATTTTCTAGTTTAAATGTACGTTTTCCTTTAATAGCTTAGATCCATTTTGATCCTTTTTCTTAGGCACCTAAATATCAAGAACTCTTTCTCCATTTTTGGCCATCCTCACTCATAAACTGACTAATTTATGTCTTTCTATCTCTGATCAAAGTTTCTTCCTCACTAAATATTAGGAGTTGACTCCAAAGCCAACCAGATGCCCAATTTTCAGCTTGTTTTTCATCAACTATATTTCTCTGTTTTAATCAGTATCATGATATTTTATATCATGCATTCATATTTGTTTTGATTTTCAAATGTCATCATACAATGTAGCCTAGGCTGGCCTTGAAATCACAATCTTCCTACTTCTCTTCCCTCTGCCTCCTGAATAATAGGATTGCTAAAGTGCATTATTATTCCTGGCTCTACATTTATATTAAGTCAAGTGATGGTTAAATTAATGTCTTTCTCTACCAAAACTCTTAGAATCTGCAAAGAGCTCACCCTGTCTTTGACAATAAATACACAATAGTAATACAAAACTACTGTGTGACCTACACTAACCACAACATATATCAACCCCTTTAAGACAATAATCTTGTCTTCATTTTACAGGTGACAAACCTTAGGAACAGCGAGTCCACACAGAAGCTGACAGACATACATTTAAGATTTTGTTTTAAATTTATGTTCTAATAACTTAATTTAATTGCTTTGAGAAGATGGAGAATTTCACTAGGAGTGCCTCTGATGAGAAGTGTTAGGATGCATTTATGATGCCTTTTGTCCACACTGTCACAACGAATAGTATACTTCTGAAGCAAGAAAGTAGGCCTGCACTCAAAGTTATGCAGCCCTTAATAATCTTGGCAGTTTGGATTTGAAATGTGGAAAGGGCAGATGTGTAATCGGTTCATATCTGTATCACACACTTCAACTTGAAAGATGGGAAACATTCCAAGGGCAGATTAATTTTAATAATTATTAAACAAAGAAAAGAAGAGAATTTAAATTTTACACTATAAGTCACGGGTCTGTTTGGGAATTGTAGCCAATTACTTTTGGTCTCCATGACTCCAGTAGGGTGAAACTGCCAGTTCTAAAAGAAGACATGGGATGTCTTTGGCTATTGAGATTCAATGTTAACGTTGGAAGGAAGAGAATTACAATGGTACGGTATTGCTGGATAAATTACAGGGAAAGAGAATAGTCAGTTACTTAACATCTGCCTTCCAACCCTGGCTTAGCTGCACTGGATTCGGGATAGCCTTTTAAAATAAGGAAGAATCATATTCATTATATTTTATTTTTACAAACACTTTATAAAGTATTGAAGAACTGAATATAATATCTGATTCAATAATCAAGAGTAGAGGAAGCAATTTTCAACAAAGCCATCTTCCGTGGGGAAAGAAACACACTTGAGAGACTGTAAGAAGGCTTTCAACTCAGTGGGAAGGGAATGCAAAAGCCCTCCAATTGAAGCTCACTGTAGCCTGTGCACAGTTTGCCTGCCAAGAAATGCTCATTCAACACGGGAAAATAAATTCTCATTCACTAATAAACATGGGCAATTCTAAACTTCCTTTACGAAGTCAAAGTCTATAAATGTCTCACAAGTGGCTACCTCTTAATACAACGCCTCTAAATTACATCTTATCAGAAGGCTTTTGGGTTATTTCTTTTCTTTGACTTCAATTGTTCATGACACAATCATATGCTCCTTAAATTATTCAGATTTCAATGAAAGATCATAATTCTCCATCCACAAAGATCCTGCAGTGCATGATGTTTAATTTGGCAAGGTTTGTGCATATAAACATGAAATAAGATAAATTACCGGCAGTGTCAGCTATCAGCACCCAATTCGACTGTCAGCCAAGGCTTAAGTGTTGTCTCTTGAGTTGAACATTGACCTGGGAGTCAGGAAAATAGCCCAGGGGTTATATTTTCCAATAATCTACTAGAGACCTATGACAAGTTCACAGCCAAGTAGTAAAGCACTTCTTAACTCACAGGACCATCAAACCGGATTAAGTGCTTTGAAATCTATGGATAACAGGTGCTCCAAGGACTGAAGAGCTCACCAGGTCGCCTCTTCCCCTCAGGGTCACTCATCTCCTTGTCCCCCCACACTAAGAGAATATTGATGAGAGGAATCACAGAAGATGCCCATGGCAACAGAAAATGATGTGGAGGAAGCTATTAATTTCTCACAGTGTAGTACAACTGTGAGGGCAAAGATTCAGAGTGATCTTTAAAAATATTATTTAATTTTAGCTTTTTTTAAAGTTTTCAAAAGTATGAGATTCTCACTAAGTAAGAAAATTTGGTTTTATAGACAATTATATTTTCTTTTATAGATTTTCTTTTACATAAAAATTGTCCCTGATAACATGTTACTAACCAAATTTAGGAAGTTATTTTTTTCATAGGAAAATCACCTAGTAAGATAGCTGAATATCCAAATAAGGACTCAAATACTGAAGATGATTTAAAAATAACATTCAATGAAGGAAAATCAACTTGGAACTTAGCAAATGTTGTTTCATTTAGTAGAACTTGTCTGGTTAACACAACTCAATTACTTGAAAATTCATAAAAAGTTATTTTGAAAGTAATCTAAGTTTTTAATTTAAAAATATGTCAGGTTTACTTTGAAATACAGTAAGGTAGTAAAGTATAATTACAATGGGGGAAAACCTACTTATTTTAGAAATTCATCATTATTTGTCATTACAACAGATGGTGCATAAACTATATATTGTTTATTTACCAATTTTTGAAATTAATATAATTACATTTCTCCATTTCCTTTTTCCCCTCCAAGCACTTCCATATACCCCTCCTATTAGAATACTATTAAATCAGTGGTTTTCTAAGTGTAGTTTTTAAATCTTATAATTCTTTCACAATGATGTTAGAATCTATTTCTTCTCTATTATAATAGTCCTGGGAGGCCTCGGGAGAAAACCTCCCAGGACCTGTCAATCCTGAGACCTATGACAAGGTCACGGGATTCGCTAAAGCTTGCTTTCAAACAGCTGTATTACTAAGTCCTTGGGGCTGACTTTCATTCTATCTGTTTCTCCAGTTGTTTTAGGTTCAGTGAAAGAATGGACTGCTTTATACATATTTTTTCTTATGGAAACAATAATAAAGAGGGAGAAAGTGAAAATGTTGTGTACATTTTCATAGTAATACAGTGCTTACATGCTATAGTAATACAGTGCTCACAATGTTATATGTTTTTTTTTAAAAAAAATATTGAAAGTTTCTAGTATATAAAGTAGTCAATGTTTTTGAATTAATTTTAGGCATATTAAAACACACAATGAAACTTTGTAATATATAGGTACATATGTATTAGCCTTTCCATCTCATTATAAAATTAATTTATACTGTTTGTTGAAAGAAAAATACAAGCACAGAAATAATCAGAGAAAAATATATAAATGTGGAATTAAATGTCTTTAAATGTTAGCTCAATGAATTAACATATTTTTCCTCTAAATTGAACTAAAATGAAAAGTATGTAATTCCAACTTGGCCTTGAAGCACGCACAGATGAAAGCATGGGAATCTGGAGTTGAGAAACTGATCTAAAATGAATAGGAAGACTGCACAATACAACAGGCAGGATGGCTGGTGCTACAGACTATACTGGAGGCTTGGATTTGTATGTTCCTAACCTTGAGTCTCTGTGGGCACTGCCTGGATTCTAACAACCCCATGGCAGCCAGGTAGTCAGTCTTTTTCAC
This sequence comes from Peromyscus leucopus, assembly GCF_004664715.2. NCBI lineage: Eukaryota > Metazoa > Chordata > Mammalia > Rodentia > Cricetidae > Peromyscus > Peromyscus leucopus. The sequence goes on along the minus strand of NC_051064.1, from coordinate 2,663,729 downwards.
TGCTAGAGTTACAGGAAAGGCAGACACAAAAAAAATTCTATACCTGTTTGTACCTCTAACACACTCCTGCTTCCCGAAGTGATTATTGGAAATAGTAGAAGCAGACTTTAAGAAACAAGTAACATTTTTGTAAAACAAAAAGTTAGCTTAACCATAATATATTTTTCCTGGACTGTACCTAAACATATGTGTCCATTTGACGTGACTATAAAACTCAGGAAAAATATAGAATGGTCAGTCAAAGCAAACTGTGAAATCAATTTCAAGTAACAAAACTGATTAAAATACAAAAGTCTAAAGACTGAGAGATGGCTTAGCAGTTAAGAACATACATATTGAGCCGGGCGGTGGTGGCACACGCCTTTAATCCCAGGACTCGGGAGGCAGAGCCAGGCGGATCTCTGTGAGTTCAAGGCCAGCCTGGGCTACCAAGTGAGCTCCAGGAAAGGTGCTAAGCTAAGCAGAGAAACCCTGTCTCAAAAAAGCAAAAAAAAAAAAAAAAAAAAAAAACATACATATTGTTCTTGCAGAGGACCTGAGTTTGGTTTTGAGCACACACATCAGACAGTTCACAACTGCCTACTACAGTTCCTGATGCCTTCTGGACTCTGCAGCCACCTGCACTCATGTTCATAAACACAACACACATACAATCACATGTATGCAGGTGTGTGCACACACACAATTAAAATTAAATAAATAATTTTATGTCTACAAAGCTACCAAGTATTTAGAAATGTATTGACAAAAATAAAGAACATAATCATTAGCTTTGGGCTCAGATACTCAGATACTCAGTTTCTTAATAAACTCTTAGACTCTCTATAATTGCTTTCTATTTATTCATTGTATACTTATGTATGTTTCACTGATGTAATATGAGTAAATAAACCTTGTCTATGACCAAAAAATAAACAAATAAAATCTTTACCAAACTTCTATTAAGAATGCCTGAGTTGTTCCTAAAACAGTGCACCCACAAGATTATTTTTCTTCCCTCTTTTCTCCATTCCCTCCCTCCCTTCTTCCCTCTTTCCCTTCCTTCATCTTTCCGTCCCTCCCTCCCTTTTCCCTCCTTCCTTCCTTCCTGCCTGCCTACTTTCTTTCTTCTTTTCTTTTTTTCTTTCTTCCTTTCTTTCTTTCCTTTTAGAAAACTAAGCAACCCTTGATAAGACTGTTAGGTTATAAATTCACATTCCAATACTTCCCTGCCTCCTTCTAATCAAAATACTGCTTCCAACTGAACCAGCCAAGGTATATTACTGGTTCTGGGTATCCAGTTCTCAATGTCATTTAGTGGTTCCCTGTTTCATGTTAATCAATGGTGGGCACTGTGCCTGCTACTGTGAATATACATGTTCTTTTACTATTTATGGCAACATGTTACATTAAGACATTGGTCTTCAGTATCTAGCTTCAATCCAGCATGCTTGGGTTCAACCAAACATGGAGAAGTAATTGATTGGAAGAAAGCTAACAATACAGTAAAAAAAAAAATTCCATGTAGTAGTTATTTATATAGTATCCATTCTGTTTAGTTTTATAAATTTCAAGAAATTAATTAAACTATTTAAAATGATATGTGCTTTTGTATTTAAAAAGTATGCTATTTGTATAAGAAATCTGAGGGTTTGGGTATTTTAGCACCTACTGTGGTGGTAATCTAATTGTACTGAAATATTATTTTGATTGTATGTTAATAAATAAAGTTGTCTGGGGGTCAGAGCTATTAGAGCCATAGCAAGAGTGTGGCGGTGGTGGCACACGCCTTTAATCCCATAAGATCTCTGTGTGTTCAGGGATATAGCCAGCATTGGAGACATATGCCTTTAAGACCTAGGGGGCTGTACATTCAGACAGTGACGAGGCAGTCATGTGTTTGGGTTTACAACCAATGAGAAGGCAGAACAACATACTATAAAAAAACGAACCGACAGGAAGTAGGTCTCTTTTCGCGAAGCTGGGACAGCAGGAGGAAGGGTGAGATTTTAGCTCTGAGCTCTGACCTCTCGGCTTTCTCTTTTACATTATTTCTGTGTTTCTTATTTAATAAGACGATTGGTTACATCTACAACCTACAAGAGTGGATACTGAGAGACACAGTATTATACTCACTTTTTAAATGAATATTGTTTCAAGATCTTATAACCAGCAAGTGGCAGAGAAGAATTCTGACTGCAGTCTGAAGGACTCTGAAGTCCTCACTTGTTGCTATCACTCAAAGTCTTGTGAGTGTGCCAAAATCCACATCCTTTGTTCAGCGTCCCAGACACCTGTACACATCTCTGCACTTTGGCCAAGGTATTTTGACTTCTGCCTCATTCTAAGCATAGAACTAGGCCATAGCAAATATGAATAATGCTTCTAGCTTCCACACAATAGCTTTGTAACAAACAAAGGTCATCAAGATAAGAGCTTTACTATCTCTTATTTTTTTCTTTTGAACACAATGTGAAAATCGTATAAATGAGGATCTTTCTTGCTACCTGAGAATCCTATGCTTTTTGTAACATTCCTGAAAGATTATTTTAAAATCATTGACCTTCTTAGGAATGGAAAATGCTCAACATTATATATAATGTTTCAAACGTTGTCATTTGGAGGTGGTATGTATTTAACATTTTCTACTCCTCTGAAGAGCACAGAATGCATTAAATATAATATTTTGCTATTAAATATTTTGCTTACTTTGCATAAAAATTAGGATAGTAAGGCTGATCTGAACATTTCTCTAGACATGGAATTGTATTATTGTTTATAATAAAAAAGATGATAAAAATAAGGAATTCTAAATTTAGCAAATTTGAACATATCATCATTGTGTGTTATAAATTTCAGAAATAAACTGAATTTAAACATCACAGTGTAAAATATTAGGTGCTTTTCCTTCACATCTTATTTGCAAAGTGATTGAAAAGATGAGGAAATTGTTGAGCAGATGCAATGTGAGAAAACATTGCCTCTGAGCCACATGTTGATACTACAGTAATGATATTAGCTAATATTGCCTGAGTTCCCACTGTGTGCTTAGCTTCTATGGATTTTCTCAACGTTAATTCTCACAGTATCTTGAGATCTGTTACTAAAATAGTATAATAGTATTGAAAATAAAGAATTTTAAAAGTAAATCCACTCAGTTGGAGTCTGAAGCAGACAGTTTCATTCCCAACAAAGTGTGTCTCCATGGACTTCAAGGATTCTGAGAGAAGGGGAGGTCCTGAACCACCAGGACATTGGCTTGGTTAATATGAGGCCTGTGCTACATGACAGAGGAAGGGATCTGGAACTGAGGCTACTTGCATGGGTCATTGTTTCTCTGTTGGGGGTGGGTGGGAGAGACAGTCAATGTGTGACTATGTGACAACAATGAATCTGCCTTGACTTTCAAGTGACACCAGCGGAGTAGTGATGGGTAGCAACCCTCTTTGCTAAGCCCATGTTTACTGGTCACTATTCTGTTGTGATAAAAGTTCATAAACATGGAATCTTTAAAAAGAGCATATCTGTCTTATTTTTAGAGGGACAAGAGCCCATAATGGTGGGGCAGAGATGTGATGCTAGCTGGAGACTTGAAGGCAAAAACAGGACACTGAGAGTGTCACATCCTCAAACTCAAGAAAGAAGCTGAGAGTGCAAATGAAGACTAGGACAGTCTCAGTGATTGACCTCTGTCATCAAGGCTCCACCATATAAACTTCCCCAAACTGTACCACTGACTGTCAATGTGTGTCCGTGTGTTCAAATGCCCAATTTGTATTAGTCATTTATAACTCAAAGTACCACAGGGGTTTTGTTGAATGTATGACAGATGTGTTGAGCACTTGCTTTCTAGTTTGGGAATTTGTGGACCACATGGAAGTCAAGCTAGCTAGTGGAAATGTGTCATTGGGGGATAGAGAACTTCAAATGCAGTGTTCAAGCCACCTACCTACCAGTTCTATAGGGAACAACTGCTCCCACCACCATGGCTTCAGTGTCTCTTGAAAGCCTGTGCACAAATAAACCCTTTCTCCCAAGAGTTGATTCTGGTCTGAGATTTGGTCACAGACATGAGAAAACTACTGAGGGCATTGGTTGTGGTACAGAACCTGATCAAAACCATTGTCGGTTCTGGCAAGCAATTGATTGGTTGGTTGCTTGTGGCGATGTCACAAGGAGGCATTATCAAGAATGTTAGCAACTAGTCCATGTTAGGCACTGCTTGCATTGGCTTCTGTCCTTGTATCTTGGAGTAGACGTCAGTTGCCTACATAGCAGTTGGACTTAAATTAGGCTCTTATAAACTAGGAATCTCCAATCAACTGGACCTTGCTAGATTGAGTTTGTTTCCAGTTTATTGGTTTTGATTTCAGGGATTAAGATTTGCTGTTTCATTTTTATATTATGGGTGTACATTCTAGGTTTGATTTGCAAATGTCTTATCTTTTTCTTCATCATTACCTAATTGCCTATTTGCAAACTTATTTAAATTTTTTATTGGGTTTCAATTTTCTTCTGTTAGAACATGTGTTACTGTATATTACCCAGAGCAATTTCATAATATTCCCATACATGCCTCTACAGCACATGGGTCATCTTCTTCGGCTCTACTTCACTTCCTCCACTCCATTCAGTGACTAATATTCTTTCTTATATAAATGCTCAGCCCTCTTTTTCATATCCACAGGAGAAGAAAATGTCATATTTCTGTTTGTGGAATTTGTTTGTTTTGTATGGTATTATCTCTAGTTCTAGTGACTTTCAATATAGTAGAACAGTTCAGGGCTCATTGTGTCTGAATATGGACTCTTCCCCATAATCTCAATATACGCTACACTATTATCCAGTTTGTTTATGTAAGCTATATTGGGGATTTTTTTTTATATTTCTATGGCATTACAAGACATCATTGAGTTATTTAGGATATCTCAGATTTCAAGACACAGAATTCATAGCTATAAACTTCTGTCCTAAAACTACACTTTTTTTGCACTGTGTATCCCTGAAATTACCCACAAAATACAGTGGATGAAATTGAGTTGAACATCATGGCCAGCCCCAGGGAAAAGGATATCCTTGAAAAGGATTTCAGGATCTTATCATCTCTTGGTTGTGGTCCGTTTAGAGAGGTGATGCTTGCCTACCATCTTCCCACACATGCACAGATGGCTTGCAAGATCCTTGAAAAACACCACAGTGCTCTGGCTCACATCAGCTCTGAGGTAAACATCCTTCAGTCTTTGGAACACAGAAATACAGTTCAGTTTTTCCATGTCATTGACACTCTTGACAACAACTTATGTGGTCACAGGAAAAGATCTAGAAATGTTCCTCAGAGAGACAGGCTATCTAAAGGGGGAGGAGGCTAGACCTATATTCCAGCAGGTCATGTCAGTGGTACACTTTCTCCATCAAAGACTCATTGCACATCACCATATCAAATTAGAGAAGATCCTTATTGATGGAGCTGGTAAAATCAAGCTTTGTGACTTTGGTAACTCAGCTTGCCGCGGGGCAGATGTTGAAGCAGGTCTGTGGGTCCTTGTTCTAGTTTGCCCCAGAGATCGTGGCAGGGAAAACTTACCATGTACTGGCAGATGATATGTGGAGTTTGGGCATCAGCATGTATGTCCTGGTCTCAGAGTGTTGGAGCCCATTTTTAGGTTTCCTAGTAGCTTTACCCAACAGGTCTGCATAAGGAAGATGATTGGACCAAGGAACTGAGTACAGTTGTCTGGGATGGTCTGCACTTGGCTGTGCTGGGGGGGGGTGTCTTTTGCCCCACCCCTTGGCATTCATTTAAATACCCCAGAGCAGAGACAGTCAGGGCCAATGGATTAGGATCCAGGCCCTCCCGAGGCTATCCTGTATTTCCTATCTTTTTCTTTCTCCTCTATCCTTCTAACTAATATTTCCTGCTGCTTCTACTCAAGAGCACTCTGGGGAAATGTGGGGGTGAGGGATGGCCCCCCAACAATAGGGCACTTTACATATATAGAAACTACCCTTGATGGTATGCACAGGCTCATCACCACCACAATGTGTCCCATTCCCTATCATTTGTCAAAACCCTGTCACATCATCATTGCATGATTACTCATGGTCTGCATCTGGTACAGGCTAACAATATGCCAGCTTGTGGAATGACCCTGGCTGGGCCACATACACAAACATGTACCATCTGCCACTAAGGAAATCTTTCCCAGGGTCATAGAGACTATATGCACCGTTGGCTATACCTATGAGGAGATTGTGTCACCCCTAAAACATAGGCAACCAAATAACAGCAACCGTAAACATCCTTAAGTACCTATCAGCAGGATGAGAAGCCCTGAGCCAATGTAATCTCTGCAGATCCACTTAGCTTCCCATTTCTCTTGAAGAAGAGAGATAGTGAACCAGTCTTTCACTTAGATGAGAAGGGTGTAGAAGAAAAAAGGCAAGGGATTTAGAAGCTACACCATGATCAACATGCCTTGAGGTGATGCCCTTTTCAGATATCACAGTCCCAGAAGGAGATTCACTGACAGCTGATATCAACCCTGATACAAGGGACATTGCAGTCAACATGAATTCAGTGGCTAGTCTGTCTGGTGATCTCTTCTCCAATGAGGCAGTTTTGGATAGAATACCCACCGAGTTTGTGAACATGGGCTTCACAGATAAGCCATCCACATACCCAGGGACCAACCCCAGGTTTGACCCATAACCTCTGGATCCAGGCCACTCAGAAGCTAGAAGCTGATGAGGAAGTGAATTTCCTGTGCACTGAGAGCACTGTGCTGCTGCCTCCCCACTCCACGTGGAAAAATTGAAATGTCCTAGTAGAACCCCACTCCTGTAAGGAGTGCCTGCCACAGGAGGAAGCCAGGACAAAACCACTTATTGTGGTGTCCCTGCAGCCCAGGGTGACAGGTCCCTGCATCCGTCCTCCAGCTATGGGTTCTGAGCTGCTAGTTTGCTTCTCCTTTACTTTACTGCTTCTCCAGCCCCAACACTGCTTGCTAGCCCAGAGGTGGACATAAGATACATCGCCCAATGAGGCTCTACCTCCCCAGTTTCCATTGTACTTATAGGACCAGTGCCCATGGGGTCTAAAACAGCTGCCTTTGCAACCAGGAATGACTTTTATGCCCACCTCATGCTAATCATCATCTTGATCACTTTATCTTCCCCACCTCATTTTATGACTGTCTCTTGGAGAGAACTGACTTCCTTCTTTCAGGGCTCCCATGCTTCCCACCATCTTATGATATAACCTCTTTGCATCATTTTTCCCATCTCACAAAGGGATTTACAAACTTCATTTGATTGGATTTAACTTTGTTCTGCTCCAATGTGGCAAGGGCACCTTCCATGTAGGTTACAGCTCTCTTAGTCATATAGGTTTGCCTACATGACAGGAAATCCAGGGGCCTCATCTGTGTACATTATGTACCTGATGATGCTCCTGATGACATTCCTGGAAATGTTCAAAATTGCCACTTCAGGAGCCCTACAACATGGTGTGAAAGGAGCTCACTTTCCTTGTCCAAAGGACATTTTTTGTCATGCTCTTGCAGATGACCTAAATTAAGTTGACAGTCTTCACGTTGGATGACTCACAACAACCTCATAAGATGTGGCTGCAAAAGAGCAGTGGCTAAGGCCCCTATGAACAACACCACCTGTGCCATATATTCTCATGAAGAATGTGGACATTCCTTTGCAGCCTCTGGAAAGGAGTCCCATGTCCTTGAATCTGATTGAGAGGAGACAATGGATGCAAGAGTGGAGTTTATGCTGCAGCCTAACCTCACAATGTTCTTCAAGTTCTGATTTGAGTTTTTTGTGTTTTGTTTCATTTGATTGTTTTCATATATCTCTAAAAATATGTTTTTATTTGTCTGCCTTAGAAATATTTAATATGTTTAATTAAAATATAGAAAGTAGCATATATATGACATTACCCTCTGTTGCTAAAGTTTCATGTAAATATTTGGATACTCAGATGTAACCATGAAAGCCTTACCTGGAAATTAAATGCTAAATGACTAGCCAAAAAGAAAAAAGAAAAAAGAAAAAAAATAATTTTATAGGTGATTGCAAAGATCTAAGAATAACACCTGCAACCCATTTCCAAATAAAATTATAGATTGTGTATTGTTAAACTAAGTGTGGGGTTACCGTGACTATAAGGACAGCCCAACTAGGAAAGGTGACAGAGACACAATAATACAATGTTCTGCATCCTCTTCTCAATACAGACATATTGATTATGTCTTTTATCACTTTATTTTCTAAGATCATGTGTCCTACCAGTTTTGAGTTTTTCTCACTACTTCTCTAAAGAAGGAACATGGGAAAGCAACAATATTTACAACATACCCAGGGTTCCTTCCACAGCTTAGCGCAGTGGTGTCATAGCCACGTGTCAGGAGCTGCGGGGTGGTACAAACTAAAACTAAGGAGGAAGACAACCCATGCAAGCTACCTTTTCATCCTGCAATCAAATGCAGCTCATCCTGGGACAAAAACATCCTTTTCACTCCTCAGTGTAAAAGTGACTTGCCTCTGTAGCTAAAATATTTGGAAGATGGACAAACTTCACTTTTTTCTATCCTTTCTTAAAATCTATTCCTTTAATATGAGACATTAAAATTTAAGGTTCAAGAAGATAAAAGTCTAATATTTAAAAACTCTAAAGTATTTGAAACATTTTGCCAAATAGTAGAAAGTTATCATTCATTTTTTCATATTTATGCATATCAGCCTTTGGTTTTCAGTTTAAAAAAAGAATATTATCAAATTATGATGAGAACAATACGGATTTTTCTAAAACATGAGTGTTTTTGACACATGTTGTCCAAGAAAGTGAATATATTATATATTCTGTTTTGTTTGTTTTAATTTCTTAGAATTTAAACTGTTAGCAAAACTCCCAAAGAGATTAGAATATACCTAATTATAACTTTCTTTTCCATATTTTAATTGTTTCATTCCAAAGAATAAGCATGGTTCATTCAATTGACTTCATTTCATGATTTGTACATTATCACATAGAATCACTGAAGCAGAGAAGTTGTGTAAAAGGGGGTGGGTGAGTAAGGGGAGGAACGTCAGAGTACACAGTCCTTCTCCAGGCAGAGCAGTTTCTATTTTATCCTTATAAAATGAGGCCAGCATTTCATTAATATTTTTCTTTATAAGCACAATTGGAAACCCAGATTATTTGATATACTCTACATCTGAACTATGCAGTAACTAAGTGTATAATTTACTCGGCTTCTCAGAGTGACAACTTGAATTTCCTTAATATATAGTTACTTTCCCAGAAATTAAACAATTAATAAGCCAGCAGCTATGTGAATCATTAATTATTCATACTTACCATACCAATGAGCATTAATCAATTATAAAGAGATACAGAAATTAAGACCAAGAGAAAAAGCCAACCCTAGCCTTTTAATATTGAAACTCTGCTAAGCCAGTTTTCTCAAACATATTTGGTTTGTATAATAACATCAATATGCACAGCTGTGCTTGCTGCTTGAGTTTCCAACAAAATAACCAGTTTGTGAGTATACACATGCTGTCAGCCAGTAACAAGCAATACTCATCACAATTCTGTAGTCTTTGACTTAAAGGGCTTATTAGGGTTCTTTCAAATGATTGTACTTTATCAAATATTTAGTATTCGCTCTCCTAGCTTTCCAAAGAATTTGAAGCATATTGAAAAGCATCTCTAGAATTCTTTCATAGTTTGAATACCAATAACTTCATACTAAAACATAAAATGATAATGATCCCCAAAGCCAAACATCCACCTGGAAAATAGCCCAAGTTCATCAGTTGTGACATGATGTCAATAACAGAGACACAGTTTCCCTGACAAGTTTGGAGCCTGGAATTATCAAATGAGAAGTTTATTCCAAATGCATAAGGTATCTAGATTATGAAAATGCCTATTCTGATTTTTTTTAGAAATCAGTGGGAGAGAAAGCTACATTTCCTAGGCTGCACTTTTACCAAGAGAAAAGTAGAAAAAGAAGAATTTATTGGTGGGAAATAGAAACTAAAATGAGAGGACTGTATTAATCACAGTACAGAAATTGAAACAGCCATTTACTTATAGCTGTCAATCAAACGTTACTGTCAGGTGTTACCTGGAAATAGGGTGGAAACAGTTCTTCAATTGATGCTCTTCAGAAATAACGAGCTTGTTTCTCAACCCCCAAGAACAGAGAAGGGTCATTGACAAGCACCATTGAGTGTCCCATCTCGTTGTTCGAAGCTGGGAGAAATGGGGAAGCTAGGTCGATAGTAAGAGAAATTAAAAACAAATGTGTTCTATTTTTTCTGTATCTTTAGTTATGAGTAGTTTTCTTTTCTGTGCCCTTGAGCATTCATAAGAGACAGGCACCTATTCCTTGAACTCATATTATATGTGGTTAGCTCAACAAGATAACCAAAAATGTATCTAAAATATCCCAGTGAGGATGTGAGACCTTTTTCTCTTTGAGTGTGGTGGGATCATATGGGTACTCAGAAAATCTATAACTCAGAAGATCTTATTTAGCAGGCAGGAAAACTGCAAAACCCTGAAAACTCATGTTCTTTCTTTTGCTAGAATGAGCTACCAATGAATTCTGTTTCACAAAATTAGTCCACAGTAGAATTTCTGAGTGTGTTTGTTTGTTTGTTTGTTTTTGAGACAGGGATTTTCTATGTAGCCTTGGCTGTCCTAAGACTCACTCTATAGACTAGGCTGGTCTTGAACTCACAGACATCATCCTGCCTCTGCCATCCAAGAGCTGGGATTACAGGTGAGCACTACCACCACCTTGCTGGAGGTTATATATCATACCAGCATTATGCTGAACACAGTGGGGAATGCAGAAAAATATCAAATACACTGACTTTATTGCAAAGACCCTACAATCAGTGAATAAACTCCTATTAGAATTCAATATTCTATAAAAGGATCGATTATATGCAATGTGAATGCTACATAAAAGTTCGACTGAAATGAAGACAGGTAGATTTCACCAATGACTACTGGAGTAGTCAGTCCTTGTTAGGACAGCAGAGTCTCAAACACTAACAGAGACCCCCTGAGCCTGCCAAACCTTCAATTTAGCAGATGTCACTATCTTGAGACTTACATGTAGACTCAAGTTTGAGAATTCCGGTCTTAGATGTTTTTGTAGGAAGGCTGATAGTTAAATCAGTTGCTCTTCTAGGGAGTAGGACAAAAGCCAAAAAACACAGGGAATTTTAGGCAGGTAATCGATATAAAAAAATTGTAAAAAGAAACAGTAACAACCACATATCTTGGATCTGAGATAAGTTCTGGGTAGAGTTCAGTTTGTCAGTTGAGACAGAGAAGAAATTTCAATATGTGGGAAAAGTTACATCTTGAAATGGAGAAGAGGACTGAGAAAGAGCTGAAATTAGATCGAAGGCATTGTGTGAAAGAAGGGTGCTTTTGTAGTAAATGTGAGTCCCTGTACAGATTGTTTCCTCCTTCAGAATAGAAAAATTCACCCTCTGTCTCTGTGGGCAATATGCCAATCCCTTAGTTAAATCTCTCTGAAATTTGACTTCAGCAAAAGAAGCGTTGCTCCGGCAAATCTCTGCCCCTTGTCATAGAGCTGGCTGACTGCTGATGGCTGACTTTGCTAGGGTTACATGATGGAGCCTCCAATGAAATCCTGAAGAGCAAGCAACCATTCAATGAAAATGCGCCATGACACCCTCTCTTGGGCTCCCAGATGAGCTCAGTTCTGCTCATCTTATTCTCAGTTTGTTTTCCTCCTGAACAATTTCTAATATATTTCCTACACACAAATCTTATCAGCCTAGTTTCAAAAACCCTGACCCAATATTTTCTCAAAAGTTTAATTTTAGCCAAAAATATTATAATTAGTTCAACATCCAAAGTCATTCTGGTATTATCCATTTTTTATCATTTGATAAATGTTTTTAAGTACCCAACTAATATACATAAAAGCATATGCAAATACATGTGCATGTTTTTAATAGGTTGGGTCTATGTTTCACTTTTTCAAAACACCTACTGAGTTCAGTACAAATTTGAGTGCATTATAAAAATTTAATTCATAAGTTATAATGTAACAAATTCATTTTTTCTGAAATGCATTTATACTTAAATTTCCATGAAATTCCTTTAGATTTAAATATTCAGTGAGGATCATCCTCATCCACTCGTTCTAATTTCCCTGTTTCATCAAATGAAAAATACTTGGTGTTCAATAATAACAGCTGGCTTGATAAACAAGTAAATCACAACACTGAAGTGGTACATAGATCTCATTAAGCACTTAGTATATTTAATCTTAGCACTAGCTTCCAGAAACAGCATCAGGTATAAGAGGAGGCTAAACCCACACAGAAATGCACATTTTAAACAGCAAACTTAGAGGTACACTTCAGACTTACTAAAACAAAACTAGAAGCCCTATAGTCTTCTATTTCTTCTGAATTTTAACTATGCATGTATTTCTAACAAGCTCCCAAGGACTGCTGATAGCCAATGCCCTTATTGCATTGAGTGAGGTGGAAGAAAGCTATGGTTTTTTTCTTTACTTTTTATTATTATTATTAAAAGATTTTCTATTCATTTTACATACAAACCACAGACTCCTCTCTCCTCCCTCCTCCCAGCCTTCCCCATAACCAGCCCCCTATTCCCACCTCTTCCAAGGCAAGGTCTCCCATGGGGAGTCAGCAGAGCCTGGTACATTCAGTTGAAGCAGGTTCAAGCCTCTCCTCCTTGCACCAATGCTGTGCAAAGTGTCCCATCATAGGCACGGGGCTCCAAAAAGCTGGCTCATGCACCAGAGATGGGTCCCCCTGCCTGGGGACTCCCTAAACAGTTCAAGCTAAACCACTGTATCACTTATGCAGAGGGCCTAGTTGAGTATCATGGGGGGCTCCTCCGCTATTGGTCCACAGTTCATGCGTTTCCAATAGTTTGACTGCCTGTCTCTGTACATTTTCCCATCATGATCTCGATGCCCCTTGCTCATAGAATCCCTCCTCTTTCTTATGGATTGGACTCCTGGAACTGGTCCTGGCACCCTGACGTGGATCTCTGAAACTTGAAGCTATGGTTTTACAAACTCCTCAGGAAATTCTAATCTAATGTATGTTTCTTCAGACTATTTCAAGATTTTCTCTGGTTTTACTTCACCTAGTGATTCTGATTTAGCTAGGTCAGAGCAGAATCAGCATACTAGCTTTTATTTAATATGTAAACAGAATTATTACCCAGAGTTATGATTGGGCTCACAAATCCACACCAATGGAATGGCAGAAGCTGCAGATACAAGTGCCTCAGTCTAGTGTTCATCTATTTTTGGAAATCCCATTCTACCACCCCAGGAACAAAACAAAATCCCTAGATGGTCCTATCGCCAAGATTAGTGCCCAACATGGTGACCACCTGAAAAATATAATAAGCACTATTTCTGAAGTTTTTAATAATTATGTATGAAAGATATTTGTATCACAAAAATGAAAGTAGAAAACATGACTCAAGTGCTATCATGATTCATTAATGATATTTTCCAGGCTTTAACAAATCTTTGCCCTCTTGAATCCATACAGTCTCTAAGCAGACAATTTATCATGTACCGAGACTACCTTTTGTAAATCCCTTCTAAAATTTACAGAACATGGAATGCTTTTACTGCTTTCCAATTCCCTTCTGAAATTATAACCTGGTTAATAAAATTATTTTCTTGTA